>NW_024705630.1:0-8005 GCF_018977255.1 Callorhinchus milii | reverse complement strand
AGATGGGTGGGGCAGCTAATGTTAATGTAGAATAAAGCTCGACACCTACAGTATGTCTACACCAATCAAAGAGCTGTTTATAAAGGTTTAGAGATGGGTGGGGCAGCTTATGTTAATGTCGGAGAAAGCTCTGACACCGGCAGTAGGTCTACACTAATCAAAGCATTGCACCTCGCTCCACACACCCACACTGCTGACGGTGGAGGATGACAAGAAAACACAAATCAAGTCATGACCAAAAGTGGTTGATGACATCTTTCGAATGATTGCTGAGTCTATAACCTTCCTCTCGGTTGAAATTGTCTCTGTGTCTGTATATATGGATGGCTTCATGAACGAATCTTTGTTGATAGCCAGTAGGCTTGCAAAGTTCCATCGTCTTAGAGAAATCAATTTCGTGTGAGCCAGCCGCATTAAAACAATGATCAGCCACGGCAGAAGTATTGGTCCTACCGTGTTTCAAATCTGCCTTATGCTCACGAACACGGTCCGAGACATGTCCCTTAGTTTCCCCAAAGAAACTGCTGCCGTTAAATGCATATAGATGAATATGTTTCCAGCCGATTAATGAGTGTTCATATGAATGGGAGGAAATCAGATAATTCAGGAAAACCCACAGTGTGCAAGGGGTAAACACTCTATCCCTTATAGGTTGAATGATGATATTAGTCCGCACTTTGCTGTGCCGCTTCTCCTGGTGAGCCAGGGTACAGCTCTTTCTCAACGGCCACCGGTAAGAAGGGGGTTTGACAACATCTGTGTGTGATCCACCAATCCCCACTGCTGCTGCTGCTGCCTCCGGAGCGCTGCCGGACTCCAGGCGGGCTGCCCCTGCTCCTTCAGCAGCTGGCGCCACCCGCATGCAGCGCCTCATGGTGCTTCACTCGCAGTGGGATGTGATACGCTCGTCCACGGTCACTGTGCCACATCACCGCCTGTCTGTGTTCACGGACATGCTCCCGTGACTGGGTTAACATTGGATAACGTACCCACGTGCCCAAAGAAGAACGTATTTAAGCAGTCCATGTTAATGGTATTTAACACGTACCAAAAACTTGGACATTGTCAAATAAAATGACAGAAATGGAAAGTGTGCAAAGAAGCATGGAAAGGTACATCCTTGGAATGGCATTGCCTGCGTTATGTGTCTAGGTGAGCGACGAGCCCCTGCACAGCCTGCGGATTCAGGACAATGGGCGGTTTTTGGCATGTGGGTCCCAGAACGGCACAGCGACGCTCCTGGAGCTCTCCTCCGGTCTCTCGTCACTGCAGCGCAATGAGAAGGCTCTCATCACTGCAGTAAGTGAGGCCACATCCTCCGTTACAGTTTGGGGATACCCTTGACCTCCTTTCATTCGGAGCCGTCTTCACAGAAAAGTCACTTTAGTATTTGCGTGCGATTTACCTGAACTAATGGCATGTTACAAGGTCCGTCAGATAAATAGATTGTCGCGGCCAATGCTGCTCAAGTTACAAGGCCTCCTTGCGTCAGATTCTGCAAAAGTTGCACAGCTGGCACCTCAGACATCTGCTCTTAGTCTCCCACACTCTGGGTTTAGGTGGGGTCCTACAATGGATCGACCCCTACTGAATACAGATTTGTAGGGTACCACTGAAAAAAAAGCAGCCATTATTCTGTCGACAAAGTGTCATTTTTGAAAGGGGAAGTTTGAAGTAGAGCATGGTGTTTTAACGCCACCTTTTCCGCCTGCCTTCCAACGCCGAGATGTTCGAGCGGGAGACAAAGCGAGAGAAGATCCTGGAGGCGCGACACCGGGAGATGCGTTTGAAGGAGAGGGGCCGCTCGGAGCAGGGACGTGACGAGGAAGGGCGCGAGAGCCAGGCCGAGGAGTCTCGCCACGACCTGGTGGCGCGGGCCGAGCGCGACTTCTACCAGGCGATCGAGGAGGAGCGCAGCCGCCACGCGGCTAAGGAGAGCCGCCGGCACGGCGACGACGAGCAGGTACCGGCAAAGCCTCTGGCCTCCCCACCAGCCATGCTGCCGTGTTTGGCATGAAGGGCTCTTTTAGTGACGGCAGTGTTCCACGGTGGTAACGCTCGTGCCTGGCAGCAAGAAGCGCTCAGATTCGGTTACTGCTTCCAGTGCCTTTGTGCGTTGAGTTGTTGTGTTCTGAAACCGGACAACACACAGGAAACTCATGCAGAACAGGGGGAGAATGGTAAATCTCCACACAGAACGACGTCTGTGTCGGGAATTGAACCCAGGGACGTCTTACTGCGAGGAAGGAGTGTTACCACAGCGCCGCCGCTCTGCCGCCCATGTTTCTGTGTTAACGTTAGGATTCAAGTTATTATTTGGCAGGAGCCATTAACTTTTTGGCGAAAGAGTCTGTTGAATAACCCATGTGGAAATGCATATCAGCCTTCAAAAGTAGCTGCTTTGCACATGTGGATATGCAAATGTTGATATATAATTGTTAACCAGTAAAATATTAAATGTTAATGCTCTTGCTGGTATGTTGTGAACACAGTTACAGCAGCAATAACGTTTCAGCTTTTACTCTAATTATGACTGAACATTGATTGTGGCTTTTGTCAGTTTGATAACCTGGTCAGGTGGCCTAGCACTAGAAGCAGGCAGCTCGCAATGGGAGCGTGTAACTGGTCCAGCTTGCACTCTTTGGAAAAGTCAACAGTGGTGGTAGTATGGATAGATGCACCCCCACCAAAGGAAAGAAGTTCCACTACTGGGTCAGGGCTGAAACGAGCACCGCCGCGATTGTCATTTGAGCAGGAAATCACGTTGACTGTTATTTTTAAACTTACAAGTGTTCAAAAATCATAACCCCAGTAATGCCGTCCACTGCAGCGCAATTCATGGAAAACTTACAGATTGTTACTTGCCAGGGGCTTTTATTGATTTATTGTTTACGTAAACTCTTGGAATGAGAACATCCAATGTTGTTTTTGTGCAGGAAAAGGGAGCTCTGGAGGAGGAGGAGTACGAAGGAAAAAAGGTAATGCTCGTCTTTTTTATTTTGATAATATTGATGGTGCCTGCAGTAGTTCGTGGCAAAATCTTCAAAGAGAAACAGCACAATAGGATTACGAGTGGCTGTGAAAGCTTTCGTGTGATGCCAGCTGCTGGGCTGGCACCAGGAGGGGCAGGTTCCAGGTGGCCCTGCTGAGCAATCTAACGCCTGGCCTAATGATAGACACCACAAGAGAAAGAGCATCCAATATTCGCCGGGTGGTGGTGGTGGCTATGCATGCCTGTAAACCATAACTTTGGAAGTGAGCTTTGGTGGATCGCATGAGCCTAAAAGATGGAATATCATTTCATTTCCATGAATTTGTAATAATAAAACATTCTCTCATACACGGTTTTATACACGTATCATGAACATAGAATGGAATTTCATTAGAATGTTTCATTATGCACCTAGTGTTGTGTAATATGTATTATACTGGCGTTTTGGATAATAATAATAATAGGAACTAAATGAATCGGAGATGGACACATTAGCATTTTTGTACTTGTTCAATGCGTGTCTCGCGTACGCGTGTGACTTTGCCGCTGGACGCAGTGCGAGTGAAGCCGCCGCCGTCTGTCTGCAGGATTAGCCAGGAACTGGCTGCACCGAGCGTGGAGCCACGATCGGCAGCGCGAGACGCGGGCTCTGCACCACCGGTCTCATCGACGGGGATAGCCTCGTGCACTCCATCCTGGAGTTTATAGCGGCTGTTCGAGTTTCAACTTGGTAATACGCAAGACATACTATGGGAATGAAGCCTGTACTATGTCTTCTAAGACAAGTGTGTCTATGTTCGAGTTGTACTATGTAAGCCAAGTTTGCCTATGTTCAGGCTGCTTTCATTCAACTCGGCTTCTTTTGCACTCTACTGTCTTTATCCATTCATGTCGATTCACCTTGTGCCTCTTTTGGCTGTTTTTTCATTAAAGTGATCGCCTGCTTAAAATAGGCATTGCTCATATCCTGTTACAACCCTAAGCCAGTGGTGGAAATTCCACGTTCCCATGGCAGAGGTGACTCCCTCCATTGTACAACCACTGTTGACATCACCACAAAGGGGTCATTCATTTTGAGTGACCCTGAAGGGATGATGGGCCGAGTTATCCCCCAGCCAGACTGAAATTGGAAGCAGCTCAACCAACCACTGACCCCACTGCTGGTCACCTGGCATGGATATTTCCCTTCGGGTTCATTATATTCCAGTTCACTCTTTTGTCTCCTGTATTATCTGCTGTCCATTTGATGATTCCTGTCTGATGTATTATAGCAGTTCTGCAAATAAACACAGAATAAAAATTGCACGTGCCTTACAGAATGAATTTAATTTGTTTGGTTTATTTTACAACGACTGTGTTATTAATATTTGAGTTCTTTTGGGTTAGAGCGCGTAAATATATAAATGTGTTGTTAAAACCCGCCACCACCCGACACGGCCAACTAGTAAGGGTTGTCATGTAAACAGAACACTAGTACAGTACACCGGTGTGTTGGAGAGCCAAGCCACAACATTTGCAATCTGACTACGTTTCGCCAGTAATTACAACCAGCTTCATCAGGCGACAGCCAGATTTGTGAAGTCTAACTGTTTCATTCCTTATATAGAGGTGTAGATGTGGTGACCACACTGCGCTCTTACGCAAAGTTGGGGGGGGATTAATGAGTCAACGTACATTATGCATGTGCATTATACGAGCCCTTTGATCTTGTCCTTCCTGTCCAATGTGTGTATTAAAATAGCGTACCAATGGTAATCCCTATTGAAGTATGGTGCCCTTTATAGGCACGCATTTAAACAATGTGTAGTGAGTCCAACTGAAAAGTCAACAGTGGACAAACACTATTTATTTCACTAACTCAACATAACAACAGGACCCTGCGGGGTGGGCTGGTAGGAACGAATAACCAAAGAATATAAACATAATGTATTATTACACTTGTTTAGCCAGGAAAGCCCCACTGAGTCTAAAGGTTTTTCTAGGGTCCTGCCAAGTGTTTGCAGTAGGGGGCGATGTTGCTACACCTAATGGGACGATCCGAAGGGAGATTTTGAGGCCTAGTTCTAGGCTTTAGGCCTAGCTGTAGGCTTTAGGGCGCTGTGAGTTAATTTTTAATTTAAATGTTTTAATTATTAATGTATAATTTAAATGTTTTAATTATTAATGTAAAAGCTTTAAATGTAAATGTTTCTATTTTAAAACATCAGGGAATGTAACATTGTTAAACATTAACTCCCTTTCATACACGCGGGGGTACGATACGAAGGGAGACTTTGAGGCCTAGTTCTAGGCTTTAGGCCTAGCTGTAGGCTTTAGGGCGCTGTGAGTTTTTAATTTAATTTCAAGGAAGTTTTAATTAAAAGCTATCTGAGGGAATTATAAGGGAATGTTACACTTGTTTAGCCAGGAAAGCCTCACAGAGTCTAAAGGTTTTTGTAGGGTCATGCCAAGTGTTTTCAGTAGGGGGCGATGTTGCTACACGTAATCGGACATCGGACGGACGGACGGACGATATCATCTATTGTAGGCTGGTCCACTTCGTTCTACCAGCATAACACAACCTACACTTGGGTGTTGAATGCTCATCTAGCCACACTACGGCAGAACTCGACACGGTTAGCTGGGTCCCAGCCAGACCACAAGCTGGGTCCTGGACCGCGTGGCTAGAGGCTTCTTTTACCCGACGTGGATCTTCATCACCAGCAACCCGAAGAACCCCGAGCCCCTCACGGGGCCCCCATTATATCGGCCTGGGCTGGGGCTGGCTCCGCCCCTCGCCCCGCCCACCTTCTAGATCTCTCGAGTTCTTTCCCAAAGGCTCCCGAGAGCTCCTTTAGACCACGTGACCACCCAACGGCCCCCGTCCACCGGTGGCCCCCCTCCAATATCATCTGGTCACGTGTCGGCAGGTCAACCAGCGTACCATGCCCCAACGTAACCCTGGCTGGCTGACAATCCCTCTCGCTCCCTCACCGAAGGCCCGCACCGCACACTGTACGTGGTGCCTCCGCGCTGATCAGCGCTCACCCAAGCCCCGCTAGGGCTGGTACTATGCCCAGTAAGCAGGCTACACGTAATGCCAACACATTATCCGCCGTGGCTTCGTAAGCCGGGCACCACACAGTGACATCACTACAAATGTATTCTTCTTGGTTCTTTCGGTAAAGTCACGTAGAAGGGAAATAATAAAATACAAATAAAACAAAATACGACGTTTCGGCCACAACGCAAGCAGCCGTCCTCAGGTGAAGAACAGGGCTGTCGGAAAGACAACGTCCGAAACGTCGTGAGAATTATTTTATTATGTTTTATTTTTATTCTTTTATTATTTCCCTTCTACGTGACTTTACCGAAAGAACCAAGAAGATGAATCCCTGCAGTCACGAAAGCTTTAAATCGAAAAAAATACAAATGTATTATTTGATTATTCGCATCCACGCAGCACGGTAAAAATTATTTATATTTCTTTAAATTTAGATAGATTCTCGAATTAGTCTTGGCCAGTAGTAGCTAGTTTTGCACAGAACTTCAACATCAAAACCAATTGAGTGTCCTTGTTGGCACGCGTGTTCTGCTACTGCTGACAGTTGTATTTTGGAGTATTTGATATTTCTCTGATGTTATTTTAGTCTCGTGCTGATTATTTCGTCCTTAATAGGTTTTTAAAAACTTATAATTCGTCCTGTTTGCCCAACATAACATTTGCCACACGTACAGTTAATCCTGTACACACCTTCTCTTGATAGCTTCGGTAATACATCTTTTGTACCAGATATTAATTTCTGTATTTTATGTACCGTGACAAAACTGACTGATATTTTGTTTTTCCAAACATCTGACTAGTTTATCAGTTACTTCCGTAATGTAAGGTATTTTGATCTTTTTAAATACTTGGGCAGTTTCAATGCTCGTGTAATTTTATTTGGTTTTGGCATTCAATGCCCTGTTGATTTGTGCATCATTGTAACCGTTCATTTGCAGCGCTTCTTTAACATGTTGAATTTCACTTCTCAGACTGTCACCATCTGACACTTTCTTAGCTCGATGAATGAGCGTCTTGATAAGAGCAGATCTCTGTGTGGTCTCCCCCAAAAACCTCTATTATGGATATTGGTCGTGAAAGCCTACGTGTTAAACTGTGTTCTTATTGCAGAAGTTCATCGCCTAAACTCATGAACTGGCTTCGGTCTCCTGCACTTCGTTCCACTTCCGATGCAGAGCGGCTCCGTGCGTGGAGCGGCGCGGGCTCCACTTGGAATGAGCAACACGTGGAGGTGTACAGCGTAGCACGCACAACAACCCCGAGCAGCAGAATCCAGACCACTCGCTCAGAAAGTTTAGCAAACATGGCCCACCAGTTATTCAGAAACGGTGGTTTGGATAAGGAAAACGGCACATCTGGCTGTGTTAATAAAACTCTCTTTCACAGCCTTGCACTCGCTCTTCTGCTCCGATGGGATTTATCGACAGAGATTATAATCGCTCCACTTGAGCAGAGAGGACACTCCGACTCTTGTCACCATTTGGATATTTAACAAGGGGGTGGGGGGGGGCTGTTTTTTTTGCAGGTTTGGGGTGCCCCGCCGACTTCAGGGACATGCCAAGACAGTTAACGCATTATGAAAATGGCAGTCAACACGGTGGTCCATTCACATGCATTCGTGCTCTTGCAAGAACACATTGTGGCAATGGCATTTATCCAGGAGAGCTTTAGTCGTCCCATTCTGTCATGTTAGGGCAGTTAGGCCCATTTAACGTTAAGGATTATTTACCTCGAAAAGCCTCACTTGAGCAGGAGGGTCCTGCCAAGTTTTCGCAGTATGGGGGCGATGTTGCTGTGTACTCTCATTGAGTAATTTGTAGGAAATTTCTTTGAGCATGTGGAGGACGTAAAAAAACACATAACATAACTGGTATTGGCTAAATGCTATCGGAGACAACTGCAGAACCCTGAGGAAGCCCATGCAGAACAGAGGGAGAACATACAAACTCCACGCAGAAAAGCACCCGAGG
>NW_024705629.1:0-30657 GCF_018977255.1 Callorhinchus milii | reverse complement strand
GTAATCCACATGGTCGAGCTGGTAATCCACATGAACGAGCTGGTAATGCACATGAACGAGCTGGTAATCCACATGGTCGAGCTGGTAATGCACATGAACGAGCTGGTAATGCACATGAACGAGCTGCTAATCCACATGGTCGAGCTGGTAATCCATATGAACGAGCTGGTAATCCACATGAATGAGCTGGTAAAACACATGAACGAGCTGGTAATCCACAACACGAGCTGGTAATTCACATGAACGAGCTGGTAATCCACATGAACGAGCTGGTAATCCACATGGTCGAGGGCACGTGACCTGAAGCGGAGGTGCCGTCCTTGATACAGCAAGGGGCGGGGCCGGGGCAAAGGGATGAAGGGGGAGCGCGAGGGGGATTCGGGGCTCGTTCGGGGATCAAGAGAGGGAACAGACACGCAACATAGTGAGCAACCTAGAACAATTTTTCGATTTAAAGCTTTCGTGACTGCAGGGATTCATCTTCTTGGTTCTTCCGGTAAAGTCACGTAGAAGGGAAGTAATAAAATAATAAAAATAAAACATAATAAAATAAATTTCGATTTAAAGCTTTCGTGACTGCAGGGATTCATCTTCTTGGTTCTTTCGGTAAAGTCACGTAGAAGGGAAGTAATAAAATAATAAAAATAAAACATAATAAAACAATTCTCACGACGTTTCGGCCACAACGCAAGCAGCCGTCCTCAGGTGAAAACCAGGTCCGTCGAGGCGACAGAGTCTGAATGAAACAGCACACGAGCTTGGAGCATATATATAAGCTGGGCGCATTGACAAAGGAATTTGCATATCAAAAGGAATTTAGCATATTTATGGGAAATGCAGGAATGTGATTAGTACTGCATATGCATGTGCATTATGCAGGATTAACAGCATCAAAGGGAGCTGCAGTTACTGCTGCTGCTGCAGTTGCTGCTGCTGCAGTTTCTGCTGCTGCAGTTGCTGCTGCTGCAGTTGCTGCTGCTGCTGTTACTGCTGCTGCTGCACTTGCTGCTGCTGCTGCAGTTGCTGCCTTATCCATTTTAATATAACACTATGTATTATTCTACCCACCCTAATGTGTATCACACTGCTATATCTATATATATAAAATCGTTCATGTCTGTCTGTCTGTGTGTGTGTGTGTGGACTTTGGCCCATACGCACTTTCATTGGACGGCGGTTGCCCCTGGCAACGGCTAGCCACGCCTTCGCCGCTTTCATTGGACCTGGCAACGGCTAGCCACGCCTTCGCCAAGGGCTGCAGTTTCATTGGACGGCGGTTGCCCCTGCCAACGGCTAGCCACGCCTTCGCCACTTTCATAAGCTCCGTATTTAATTAAATAATAGCCATTACACAGTATTGTTGGAGCGCTAGGGGGGGGGAAGGAACGCCACCCGTACCCTGCCTCTTCCAAGCCGACAATTTTAGGCGAGGCCGCAGGCTTTGCACGCTACTAGGCCTCGACACCCACCACGCCACTCTGAGGTAAATTCATCAAAGTTTTTCCTACTCTTCACTACACCCCCACCACAATGTGTGCTATTAATATTACTTTTAAACCCAACGCGCCAACAATCGATTACTTTAATGTTCACTGTACAAATACTCATTAAGCTGGGTGAGCGTACTGCCAGTCTATCATGTACACTGTAGCCTGCTTATTAAGCTCGGTGAGCGTACTGCCACTCTATCATGTACACTCTAGCCTGCTTATGAAGCTGAGTGCGTGTACTGGCAGTCTATAATGTGGACTCTTGCCTGGTTATTATAATCGATTCTTTATATGTTCTTTGTACAAACAGTCATTAAGCTGCTTGAGCGACCCCAGTTCGATTCCAACTCACGCCCACCACCGCTGACGATTATTTGAAACGGACCTGGCCCTCCCCTAGGTCCACTCAGCCTCAAAAGCGTAACTGCTGTCGTGTGTGAACATCGTCACTGGGGAGACAAAGGCGGCGGGGCATCGTGGATCCAAGTCCCGGGCGAAGCCGGGTCATGTGTATGTGTGTTTGTGTTTATGTGTATGTCTGTGTGTCTCTATGTATGTGTGTATGTATGTGTATGTATGTGTTTGTGTGTATGTGTGTGTGTATGTATGTGGGTTTTTTTGTATGTCTTTATGTGTATGTCTGCGTGTCTCTATGTATGTGTGTATGTACGTGTGTGCATGTGTTTGTGTGTATGTATGTGTGTGTCTATGTATGTGTGTGTATGTGTTTCTGTGTATGTATGTGTGTGTATGTATGTGTGTTATGTGTCTGTGTGTCTGCATGTATGTGTGTGTGTATTGTGTATGTGTTTGTGTGCATGTATGTGTGTGTTTGTGTGTATGTGTATGTCTGTGTGTATGTATGTGTGTGTATGTGTGTGTATGTGTTTGTGTGTATGTGTGGTATGTATGTGTGTGTATGTGTTTGTATGTGTTTGTGTGTTTACGCTCGCATTACACAAATGTGTTGCTGGCCTAAGGCGTTCCTCGCACAGCATTGCCGCTTTATTATTTCAGTCGTTTACTGCCTTACGCACCCTGAACGTCGTGTGTGTTTGCAGCAAGCGCGTGTATGTGTACCTATGGACGCGCGCGCGTGTGTTGTGTAGGGGGAACGGTAGTGTAGTGCTTAGCGTGCTGGCTGTGTCTGTGTGTGTGTCTGTGTGTGTGTCTGTGTGTGTGCGTGTGTGGTGTGTGGGGAGCGGTAGTGTAGTGCTTAGCGTGCTGTCTGTGTGTCTGTGTGTGTGTGTGTCTGTCTGTGTCTGTCTGTGTGTGTCTGCGTGTGTCTGTGTGTGTGTCTGTGCGTGTGTGGTGTGTGAGGAGCGGTGGGTGTAGTGCTTAACGCTACGCTGCGCTACCAACCCGGCGAACCGAGTTCGATTCCCGCTCACGGCCACCACCGGTGACGATTATTTGAACCTCCCCTAGGTCGACTCAGCCTCAAACGAGTAACTGGTGTGGCGTATTAACATCGGCACTGGGGAGACAAAGGCGGCCGGGCGTGGTGGATCCAAGTCCCGGGCGAAGCCGGGTCATGTGTATGTGTGTATGTGTTTATGTGTATGTCTGTGTGTCTGTATGCATGTGTGTATGTATGTGTGTGCATGTGTTTGTGTGTATGTATGTGTGTGTGTATGTATGTGGGTTTTTTTGTATGTGTTTATGTGTATGTCTGCGTGCCTGTATGTATGTGTGTATGTACGTCTGTGGATGTGTTTGTGTGTATGTATGTGTGTGTCTATGTATGTGTGTGTATGTGTTTCTGTGTTTGTATGTGTGTGTATGTATGTGTGTTATGTGTCTGTCTGTGTGTCTGCATGTATGTGTGTGTGTATTGTGTATGTGTTTGTGTGTGTTTGTGTGTTTACGCTCGCATTACACAAATGTGTAATGCGGGTCTAAGGCGTTCCTTACACAGCATTGCCGCTTTATTATTTCAGTCGTTTACTGCCGTACGCACCCTGAAAGTCGTGTGTGTCTGCAGCAAGCGCGTGTATGTGTACCTATGGACGCGCGCGCGTGTGTTGTGTAGGGGGAACGGTAGTGTAGTGCTTAGCGTGCTGCCTGTGTCTGTGTGTGTGTGTCTGTGTGTGTGTGTCTGTGTGTGTGTCTGTGTGTGTGTCTGTGTGTGTGCGTGTGTGGTGTGTGGGGAGCGGTAGTGTAGTGGTTAGCGTGCTGTCTGTGTGTGTGTGTGTCTCTGTCTGTGTGTGTCTGCGTGTGTCTGTGTGTGTGTCTGTGTGTGTGTCTGTGCGTGTGTGCTGTGTGAGGAGCGGTGGGTGTAGTGCTTAACGCTACGCTGCGCTACCAACCCGGCGAACCCAGTTCGATTCCCGCTCACGGCCACCACCGGTGACGATTATTTGAACCTCCCCTAGGTCGACTCTGCCTCAAACGAGTAACTGCTGTAGCGTATTAACATCGCCACTGGGGAGACAAAGGCGGCCGGCCGTGGTAGATACAAGTCCCGGGCGAAGCCGGGTAGTACAGCTAGTGTTTACTATACAATTACGACACCATACATTACTCTGCACACTGCACCATGCCAGTGAGTGGAACGCGGTCTGAAAGTCACCGTAAACGTGAACACAATCAGTTAAGATCCGAAATGGTTTATTACGTCCTTCCAATGATTGCTAAGCCAGAAACGTCGTGAGAATTGTTTTATTATGTTTTATTTTTATTATTTTATTACTTCCCTTCTACGTGACTTTACCGAAAGAACCAAGAAGATGAATCCCTGCAGTCACGAAAGCTTTAAATCGAAATTTAACCGCCTCTACGGGGAGGGTTTCCACATAACTTTGAGATCCTTCAACAAGCTCCGGGATAAGAAGGCTCAGCTAATCGAGTCTCTCACCTTTCTGAAGAGATGCCGCGACTCTAAGGTAATACCAAACGCATTTACACTAACATCTGCTGCTGTAACTTCTTCTAATGCGAAACGAATTCTGTCTAGAACCAGCTTAGCTCTTATCTCAGAGAAAATCAGACTTACGCGCACCGAACTAGATCAGTTAGACAAGACACTCTACAAATCACACTTATCTTTGAGTGTAACAATGTCCACATCGGATTGGGAACATGTGGAAAAAATGACTGCCTCTTCAGCTGCCGCTATGTCGACTAAATGTAAGGACAACTTGATTTCCAAATTCAACCGCCTCTCAAACAAGAAACCGGACCCACACATTGAAAAGCTAGATGTTAACAAAGTCGTAATTAATCGCAGTAACAGTCCTATTTCTGAAGGTTTGAAATCCGTTTTAGCTAAAGGACTAAACTTTGCAGTCACACCTAGACACATACCAGTTAATGATATAATTGCTCGAGTAGATGTAGCTCTCAAGGGCTTGAGTCACATCGCTGCAGACGTAGCAAGATCTGAAATCTCTGTAACCCTCAAAAACGCTAAGATGCCAGCTAGCAACATCAGCAAAGATGAGCGTTTTGAATTAGCTCAATTAAAAAAGAGGGATGACATTGTCATCCTCTCAGCCGACAAAGGCAATGCCACTGTCATCATGGACAAAATAGAATACAACAACAAAATTCAAGAACTACTCAACGATGGCAGCTATACAAAAATAAAAAGAGACCCCACCAACAGCCTCGTCTCCAAAACCAACAACATCATTTCTGCTTCAACCGCATTAATTGATCAGACCAAACAGTTCTCGTTGAAACCTTCTGCAGCCAGGCCACCAAGATTGTACGGCTTGCCAAAGATACATAAAGAAGATACACCTCTTCGTCCCATTGTTTCTACTATCAACTCCCCCACTTACAAACTGGCTCGTTTTTTGTCCGAAATCCTACGGCCTTTCACTGGAAAAACCACCTCTGCAGTACTAAACTCTACTGACCTGGTATCGACAATCAAGGGGATTGCCCTGTCCCCAGACGACCTGCTTGTCAGTTTTGATGTGGTTTCCTTGTTCACCAAGGTGCCTGTGCCTGACACCATCGCAATCATTGAAGACTTGGTTCATCAAGGACTGAATGCTGGGGTACCCCCCCTGGTGAGACACTGCTTAACCAATACATACTTCACCTGGAATGGAACCTTCTACAAGCAAATTGAGGGCACCCCAATGGGCTCCCCCCTATCTCCGGTTGTAGCCAACATCTTCATGGAGAAATTTGAGACGGACGCCATCCAGACTGCCACTCTACGCCCGACCTTATGGAAGAGGTACGTAGACGACACTTTTGTCATCTGGCCACATGGCCGGCCTGCTCTAGACCAATTTCTCGACCACATCAATTCCATACACCCAGCCATCAGATTCACCATGGAAGTCGAAAATGATGGCAAGCTACCCTTTTTGGATGTCCTAATCAAAAGGAGACCTGATGGTTCAATGAGCCACTCTGTCTACAGGAAAGCCACCCACACGGATGCTTATCTAAAACCGGATTCCCACCACCATCCATCCCAGAAGAATTCCCTCATCAAGACTCTATATCATAGAGCCCAATGCATCTCCGACCATGAACACATTTCCAGTGAACTCAAACACGTACGCCAAGCTCTTAAGGCTAATGGTTACTCCGACTACACAATCCGCAAAGCCATCACTCCAACCATCAAGAAGGATCCTGTTGAGGAGCCTTTCAAGACCATCACCTTACCCTACATTGCTGGGGTCACAAAAAAGATCTCCAAAATCCTGATTAAACACAAGATCCAGGTCCGATTCAACACAGTACATAAAATCCGTGATCTGGTCCCGTCTGTAAAAGATGTGGTTCCAGACATACAGTACCCTGGCGTCTACAAACTAAGTTGCCTCTGTGGTAGCAGTTACATTGGAGAAACCAAACGACATGTCTCGGACCGCATCCGTGAACATAAGGCAGACCTGAAACACGGTAGGACAAACACCTCAGCCGTGGCAGATCACTGTTACAACTCAGTGGGCTCACATGATATTGACTTCTCCAAGACAGAGGTTCTCTGCAAGCCATCTGGCTATCATGAGAGATTCGTTCATGAGGCGATCCACATATACAAACACAGAGACAATTTCAACCGAGAAGATGGATTCTGGCTTAGCAATCATTGGAAGGACGTAATAAACCATTTCGGATCTTAACTGATTGTGTTCACGTTTACGGTGACTTTCAGACCGCGTTCCACTCACTGGCATGGTGCAGTGTGCAGAGTAATGTATGGTGTCGTAATTGTATAGTAAACACTAGCTGTACTACCCGGCTTCGCCCGGGACTTGTATCCACCACGGCCGGCCGCCTTTGTCTCCCCATTGGCGATGTTAATACGCCACACCAGTTACTCGTTTGAGGCTGAGTCGACCTAGGGGAGGTTCAAATAATCTTGACCGGTGGTGGCCATGAGCGGGAATCGAACTGGGTTCGCCGGGTTGGTAGCGCAGCGTAGCGTTAACCACTACACCCACCGCTCCTCACACACACAGACGCACAGACACACACACAGACAGACACAGACAGACACACAGACACACAGACAGCACGCTAACCACTACACTACCGCTCCCCACACACCACACACGCACACACACAGACACACACACAGACACACACACACAGACACACACACACAGACACACACACAGGCAGCACGCTAAGCACTACACTACCGTTCCCCCTACACACCACACACGCACACACACAGACACACACACAGACACACACACACAGACACACAGACAGCACGCTAACCACTACACTACCGCTCCCCACACACCACACACGCACACACACAGACACACACACAGACACACACACAGACACAGACAGCACGCTAACCACTACACTACCGCTCCCCACACACCACACACACACACACAGAGACACACACACACAGACACACACACACACAGACACACACACAGGCAGCACGCTAAGCACTACACTACCGTTCCCCCTACACAACACACGCGCACACACACAGACACACACACAGACACACACACACAGACACACAGACAGACACACACACAGACACACAGACAGCACGCTAACCACTACACTACCGCTCCCCACACACCACACACGCACACACACAGACACACACACACACACAGGCAGCACGCTAAGCACTACACTACCGTTCCCCCTACACAACACACACGCACACACACAGACACACACACAGACACACACACACAGACACAGACAGCACGCTAACCACTACACTACCGCTCCCCACACACCACAGACACACACACAGACACACACACACAGACACACACACAGACACACACACAGGCAGCACGCTAAGCACTACACTACCGTTCCCCCTACACAACACACGCGCACACACACAGACACACACACACAGACACACAGACAGACACACACACAGACACACAGACAGCACGCTAACCACTACACTACCGCTCCCCACACACCACACACGCACACACACAGACACACACAGACACACACACAGGCAGCACGCTAAGCACTACACTACCGTTCCCCTACACAACACACGCGCACACACACAGACACACACACAATACACACACACAGACACACACACACAGACACACAGACAGACACACACACACAGACACACAGACAGCACGCTAACCACTACACTACCGCTCCCCACACACCACACACGCATACACACAGACACACACACAGACACACACACACAGACACAGACAGCACGCTAACCACTACACTACCGCTCCCCACACACCACACACGCATACACACAGACACACACACAGACACACACACACAGACACAGACAGCACGCTAACCACTACACTACCGCTCCCCACACACCACACACACAGACACACACACACAGACACACACACAGGCAGCACGCTAAGCACTACACTACCGTTCCCCCTACACAACACACGCGCACACACACAGACACACACACAATACACACACATACACACAGACATACACATACATACAAACACACACATACATACACACAAACACATACACAATACACACACACATACATACAGACACACACATACATACACACAAACACATACAGACACATACATACACACATACATACAGACACACAGACATACACATAAACACATACACACATAGTCATGACCTGGCTTTGCCCGGGACTTGTATCCACCACGCCCGGCCGCCTTTGTCTCCCCAGTGGCGATGTTAATACGCCACACCAGTTACTCGTTTTGAGGCTGAGTCCCTCCCTCGCCACTCTGCCTCCCTCGCCACTCTGTAGAGGACGTGAAATTTGTATGAATTTACCTCAGAGTGGCGTGTTGGGTGTCGAGGCCTAGCACCGTGCAGAGCCTCCCGCCTTGCCTGATTTTCCCACCCGGCGAACGCTGGGTACGGGTGCCGGTCCCCCCCCCCCCCCCGCGCTATTAAAAATGGCGTCCACCCCGCGGCGAAAAGTTGCTACTCGTTGCCAGGGGCAACCGCCGTCCAATGAAAGTGCGTATGGTCCGAAATCCACACACACATACACAGACAGACAGACAGACATGCACGATTTTATATATATAGATATAGCAGTGTGATACACATTAGGGTGGGTAGAATAATACATAGTGTTATATTAAAATGGATAAGGCAGCAACTGCAGCAGCAGCAGCAAGTGCAGCAGCAGCAGTAACAGCAGCAGCAGCAACTGCAGCAGCAGCAACTGCAGCAGCAGAAACTGCAGCAGCAGCAACTGCAGCAGCAGCAGTAACTGCAGCTCCCTTTGATGCTGTTAATCCTGCATAATGCACATGCATATGCAGTACTAATCACATTCCTGCATTTCCCATAAATATGCTAAATTCCTTTTGATATGCAAATTCCTTTGTCAATGCGCCCAGCTTATATATATGCTCCAAGCTCGTGTGCTGTTTCATTCAGACTCTGTCGCCTCGACGGACCTGGTTTTCACCTGAGGACGGCTGCTTGCGTTGTGGCCGAAACGTCGTGAGAATTGTTTTATTATGTTTTATTTTTATTATTTTATTACTTCCCTTCTACGTGACTTTACCGAAAGAACCAAGAAGATGAATCCCTGCAGTCACGAAAGCTTTAAATCGAAATTTAACCGCCTCTACGGGGAGGGTTTCCACATAACTTTGAGATCCTTCAACAAGCTCCGGGATAAGAAGGCTCAGCTAATCGAGTCTCTCACCTTTCTGAAGAGATGCCGCGACTCTAAGGTAATACCAAACGCATTTACACTAACATCTGCTGCTGTAACTTCTTCTAATGCGAAACGAATTCTGTCTAGAACCAGCTTAGCTCTTATCTCAGAGAAAATCAGACTTACGCGCACCGAACTAGATCAGTTAGACAAGACACTCTACAAATCACACTTATCTTTGAGTGTAACAATGTCCACATCGGATTGGGAACATGTGGAAAAAATGACTGCCTCTTCAGCTGCCGCTATGTCGACTAAATGTAAGGACAACTTGATTTCCAAATTCAACCGCCTCTCAAACAAGAAACCGGACCCACACATTGAAAAGCTAGATGTTAACAAAGTCGTAATTAATCGCAGTAACAGTCCTATTTCTGAAGGTTTGAAATCCGTTTTAGCTAAAGGACTAAACTTTGCAGTCACACCTAGACACATACCAGTTAATGATATAATTGCTCGAGTAGATGTAGCTCTCAAGGGCTTGAGTCACATCGCTGCAGACGTAGCAAGATCTGAAATCTCTGTAACCCTCAAAAACGCTAAGATGCCAGCTAGCAACATCAGCAAAGATGAGCGTTTTGAATTAGCTCAATTAAAAAAGAGGGATGACATTGTCATCCTCTCAGCCGACAAAGGCAATGCCACTGTCATCATGGACAAAATAGAATACAACAACAAAATTCAAGAACTACTCAACGATGGCAGCTATACAAAAATAAAAAGAGACCCCACCAACAGCCTCGTCTCCAAAACCAACAACATCATTTCTGCTTCAACCGCATTAATTGATCAGACCAAACAGTTCTCGTTGAAACCTTCTGCAGCCAGGCCACCAAGATTGTACGGCTTGCCAAAGATACATAAAGAAGATACACCTCTTCGTCCCATTGTTTCTACTATCAACTCCCCCACTTACAAACTGGCTCGTTTTTTGTCCGAAATCCTACGGCCTTTCACTGGAAAAACCACCTCTGCAGTACTAAACTCTACTGACCTGGTATCGACAATCAAGGGGATTGCCCTGTCCCCAGACGACCTGCTTGTCAGTTTTGATGTGGTTTCCTTGTTCACCAAGGTGCCTGTGCCTGACACCATCGCAATCATTGAAGACTTGGTTCATCAAGGACTGAATGCTGGGGTACCCCCCCTGGTGAGACACTGCTTAACCAATACATACTTCACCTGGAATGGAACCTTCTACAAGCAAATTGAGGGCACCCCAATGGGCTCCCCCCTATCTCCGGTTGTAGCCAACATCTTCATGGAGAAATTTGAGACGGACGCCATCCAGACTGCCACTCTACGCCCGACCTTATGGAAGAGGTACGTAGACGACACTTTTGTCATCTGGCCACATGGCCGGCCTGCTCTAGACCAATTTCTCGACCACATCAATTCCATACACCCAGCCATCAGATTCACCATGGAAGTCGAAAATGATGGCAAGCTACCCTTTTTGGATGTCCTAATCAAAAGGAGACCTGATGGTTCAATGAGCCACTCTGTCTACAGGAAAGCCACCCACACGGATGCTTATCTAAAACCGGATTCCCACCACCATCCATCCCAGAAGAATTCCCTCATCAAGACTCTATATCATAGAGCCCAATGCATCTCCGACCATGAACACATTTCCAGTGAACTCAAACACGTACGCCAAGCTCTTAAGGCTAATGGTTACTCCGACTACACAATCCGCAAAGCCATCACTCCAACCATCAAGAAGGATCCTGTTGAGGAGCCTTTCAAGACCATCACCTTACCCTACATTGCTGGGGTCACAAAAAAGATCTCCAAAATCCTGATTAAACACAAGATCCAGGTCCGATTCAACACAGTACATAAAATCCGTGATCTGGTCCCGTCTGTAAAAGATGTGGTTCCAGACATACAGTACCCTGGCGTCTACAAACTAAGTTGCCTCTGTGGTAGCAGTTACATTGGAGAAACCAAACGACATGTCTCGGACCGCATCCGTGAACATAAGGCAGACCTGAAACACGGTAGGACAAACACCTCAGCCGTGGCAGATCACTGTTACAACTCAGTGGGCTCACATGATATTGACTTCTCCAAGACAGAGGTTCTCTGCAAGCCATCTGGCTATCATGAGAGATTCGTTCATGAGGCGATCCACATATACAAACACAGAGACAATTTCAACCGAGAAGATGGATTCTGGCTTAGCAATCATTGGAAGGACGTAATAAACCATTTCGGATCTTAACTGATTGTGTTCACGTTTACGGTGACTTTCAGACCGCGTTCCACTCACTGGCATGGTGCAGTGTGCAGAGTAATGTATGGTGTCGTAATTGTATAGTAAACACTAGCTGTACTACCCGGCTTCGCCCGGGACTTGTATCCACCACGGCCGGCCGCCTTTGTCTCCCCATTGGCGATGTTAATACGCCACACCAGTTACTCGTTTGAGGCTGAGTCGACCTAGGGGAGGTTCAAATAATCTTGACCGGTGGTGGCCATGAGCGGGAATCGAACTGGGTTCGCCGGGTTGGTAGCGCAGCGTAGCGTTAACCACTACACCCACCGCTCCTCACACACACAGACGCACAGACACACACACAGACAGACACAGACAGACACACAGACACACAGACAGCACGCTAACCACTACACTACCGCTCCCCACACACCACACACGCACACACACAGACACACACACAGACACACACACACAGACACACACACACAGACACACACACAGGCAGCACGCTAAGCACTACACTACCGTTCCCCCTACACACCACACACGCACACACACAGACACACACACAGACACACACACACAGACACACAGACAGCACGCTAACCACTACACTACCGCTCCCCACACACCACACACGCACACACACAGACACACACACAGACACACACACAGACACAGACAGCACGCTAACCACTACACTACCGCTCCCCACACACCACACACACACACAGAGACACACACACACAGACACACACACACACAGACACACACACAGGCAGCACGCTAAGCACTACACTACCGTTCCCCTACACAACACACGCGCACACACACAGACACACACACAGACACACACACACAGACACACAGACACACACACACAGACACACAGACAGCACGCTAACCACTACACTACCGCTCCCCACACCACACACGCACACACACAGACACACACACACAGCAGCACGCTAAGCACTACACTACCCCCCCCCCCCCACACGCACACACACACACACGCACACACACACACACCCCCCCACACACCAGACACACACACAGACACACACACACAGACACACACACAGACACACACACACAGCACGCTAAGCACTACACTACCGTTCCCCCCACACAACACACGCGCACACACACAAACACACACACACAGACACACAGACAGACACACACACAGACACACAGACAGCACGCTAACCACTACACTACCGCTCCCCACACCACACACGCACACACACAGACACACACAGACACACACACAGGCAGCACGCTAAGCACTACACTACCGTTCCCCCTACACAACACACGCGCACACACACAGACACACACACACTACACACACACAGACACACACACACAGACACACAGACAGACCCACACACACAGACACACAGACAGCACGCTAACCACTACACTACCGCTCCCCACACACCACACACGCATACACACAGACACACACACAGACACACACACACAGACACAGACAGCACGCTAACCACTACACTACCGCTCCCCACACACCACACACGCATACACACAGACACACACACAGACACACACACACAGACACAGACAGCACGCTAACCACTACACTACCGCTCCCCACACACCACACACACAGACACACACACACAGACACACACACAGGCAGCACGCTAAGCACTACACTACCGTTCCCCCTACACAACACACGCGCACACACACAGACACACACACAATACACACACATACACACAGACATACACATACATACAAACACACACATACATACACACAAACACATACACAATACACACACACATACATACAGACACACACATACATACACACAAACACATACAGACACATACATACACACATACATACAGACACACAGACATACACATAAACACATACACACATAGTCATGACCTGGCTTTGCCCGGGACTTGTATCCACCACGCCCGGCCGCCTTTGTCTCCCCAGTGGCGATGTTAATACGCCACACCAGTTACTCGTTTTGAGGCTGAGTCCCTCCCTCGCCACTCTGCCTCCCTCGCCACTCTGTAGAGGACGTGAAATTTGTATGAATTTACCTCAGAGTGGCGTGTTGGGTGTCGAGGCCTAGCACCGTGCAGAGCCTCCCGCCTTGCCTGATTTTCCCACCCGGCGAACGCTGGGTACGGGTGCCGGTCCCCCCCCCCCCCCGCGCTATTAAAAATGGCGTCCACCCCGCGGCGAAAAGTTGCTACTCGTTGCCAGGGGCAACCGCCGTCCAATGAAAGTGCGTATGGTCCGAAATCCACACACACATACACAGACAGACAGACAGACATGCACGATTTTATATATATAGATATAGCAGTGTGATACACATTAGGGTGGGTAGAATAATACATAGTGTTATATTAAAATGGATAAGGCAGCAACTGCAGCAGCAGCAGCAAGTGCAGCAGCAGCAGTAACAGCAGCAGCAGCAACTGCAGCAGCAGCAACTGCAGCAGCAGAAACTGCAGCAGCAGCAACTGCAGCAGCAGCAGTAACTGCAGCTCCCTTTGATGCTGTTAATCCTGCATAATGCACATGCATATGCAGTACTAATCACATTCCTGCATTTCCCATAAATATGCTAAATTCCTTTTGATATGCAAATTCCTTTGTCAATGCGCCCAGCTTATATATATGCTCCAAGCTCGTGTGCTGTTTCATTCAGACTCTGTCGCCTCGACGGACCTGGTTTTCACCTGAGGACGGCTGCTTGCGTTGTGGCCGAAACGTCGTGAGAATTGTTTTATTATGTTTTATTTTTATTATTTTATTACTTCCCTTCTACGTGACTTTACCGAAAGAACCAAGAAGATGAATCCCTGCAGTCACGAAAGCTTTAAATCGAAATTTAACCGCCTCTACGGGGAGGGTTTCCACATAACTTTGAGATCCTTCAACAAGCTCCGGGATAAGAAGGCTCAGCTAATCGAGTCTCTCACCTTTCTGAAGAGATGCCGCGACTCTAAGGTAATACCAAACGCATTTACACTAACATCTGCTGCTGTAACTTCTTCTAATGCGAAACGAATTCTGTCTAGAACTAGCTTAGCTCTTATCTCAGAGAAAATCAGACTTACGCGCACCGAACTAGATCAGTTAGACAAGACACTCTACAAATCACACTTATCTTTGAGTGTAACAATGTCCACATCGGATTGGGAACATGTGGAAAAAATGACTGCCTCTTCAGCTGCCGCTATGTCGACTAAATGTAAGGACAACTTGATTTCCAAATTCAACCGCCTCTCAAACAAGAAACCGGACCCACACATTGAAAAGCTAGATGTTAACAAAGTCGTAATTAATCGCAGTAACAGTCCTATTTCTGAAGGTTTGAAATCCGTTTTAGCTAAAGGACTAAACTTTGCAGTCACACCTAGACACATACCAGTTAATGATATAATTGCTCGAGTAGATGTAGCTCTCAAGGGCTTGAGTCACATCGCTGCAGACGTAGCAAGATCTGAAATCTCTGTAACCCTCAAAAACGCTAAGATGCCAGCTAGCAACATCAGCAAAGATGAGCGTTTTGAATTAGCTCAATTAAAAAAGAGGGATGACATTGTCATCCTCTCAGCCGACAAAGGCAATGCCACTGTCATCATGGACAAAATAGAATACAACAACAAAATTCAAGAACTACTCAACGATGGCAGCTATACAAAAATAAAAAGAGACCCCACCAACAGCCTCGTCTCCAAAACCAACAACATCATTTCTGCTTCAACCGCATTAATTGATCAGACCAAACAGTTCTCGTTGAAACCTTCTGCAGCCAGGCCACCAAGATTGTACGGCTTGCCAAAGATACATAAAGAAGATACACCTCTTCGTCCCATTGTTTCTACTATCAACTCCCCCACTTACAAACTGGCTCGTTTTTTGTCCGAAATCCTACGGCCTTTCACTGGAAAAACCACCTCTGCAGTACTAAACTCTACTGACCTGGTATCGACAATCAAGGGGATTGCCCTGTCCCCAGACGACCTGCTTGTCAGTTTTGATGTGGTTTCCTTGTTCACCAAGGTGCCTGTGCCTGACACCATCGCAATCATTGAAGACTTGGTTCATCAAGGACTGAATGCTGGGGTACCCCCCCTGGTGAGACACTGCTTAACCAATACATACTTCACCTGGAATGGAACCTTCTACAAGCAAATTGAGGGCACCCCAATGGGCTCCCCCCTATCTCCGGTTGTAGCCAACATCTTCATGGAGAAATTTGAGACGGACGCCATCCAGACTGCCACTCTACGCCCGACCTTATGGAAGAGGTACGTAGACGACACTTTTGTCATCTGGCCACATGGCCGGCCTGCTCTAGACCAATTTCTCGACCACATCAATTCCATACACCCAGCCATCAGATTCACCATGGAAGTCGAAAATGATGGCAAGCTACCCTTTTTGGATGTCCTAATCAAAAGGAGACCTGATGGTTCAATGAGCCACTCTGTCTACAGGAAAGCCACCCACACGGATGCTTATCTAAAACCGGATTCCCACCACCATCCATCCCAGAAGAATTCCCTCATCAAGACTCTATATCATAGAGCCCAATGCATCTCCGACCATGAACACATTTCCAGTGAACTCAAACACGTACGCCAAGCTCTTAAGGCTAATGGTTACTCCGACTACACAATCCGCAAAGCCATCACTCCAACCATCAAGAAGGATCCTGTTGAGGAGCCTTTCAAGACCATCACCTTACCCTACATTGCTGGGGTCACAAAAAAGATCTCCAAAATCCTGATTAAACACAAGATCCAGGTCCGATTCAACACAGTACATAAAATCCGTGATCTGGTCCCGTCTGTAAAAGATGTGGTTCCAGACATACAGTACCCTGGCGTCTACAAACTAAGTTGCCTCTGTGGTAGCAGTTACATTGGAGAAACCAAACGACATGTCTCGGACCGCATCCGTGAACATAAGGCAGACCTGAAACACGGTAGGACAAACACCTCAGCCGTGGCAGATCACTGTTACAACTCAGTGGGCTCACATGATATTGACTTCTCCAAGACAGAGGTTCTCTGCAAGCCATCTGGCTATCATGAGAGATTCGTTCATGAGGCGATCCACATATACAAACACAGAGACAATTTCAACCGAGAAGATGGATTCTGGCTTAGCAATCATTGGAAGGACGTAATAAACCATTTCGGATCTTAACTGATTGTGTTCACGTTTACGGTGACTTTCAGACCGCGTTCCACTCACTGGCATGGTGCAGTGTGCAGAGTAATGTATGGTGTCGTAATTGTATAGTAAACATATAGCAGTGTGATACACATTAGGGTGGGTAGAATAATACATAGTGTTATATTAAAATGGATAAGGCAGCAACTGCAGCAGCAGCAGCAAGTGCAGCAGCAGCAGTAACAGCAGCAGCAGCAACTGCAGCAGCAGCAACTGCAGCAGCAGAAACTGCAGCAGCAGCAACTGCAGCAGCAGCAGTAACTGCAGCTCCCTTTGATGCTGTTAATCCTGCATAATGCACATGCATATGCAGTACTAATCACATTCCTGCATTTCCCATAAATATGCTAAATTCCTTTTGATATGCAAATTCCTTTGTCAATGCGCCCAGCTTATATATATGCTCCAAGCTCGTGTGCTGTTTCATTCAGACTCTGTCGCCTCGACGGACCTGGTTTTCACCTGAGGACGGCTGCTTGCGTTGTGGCCGAAACGTCGTGAGAATTGTTTTATTATGTTTTATTTTTATTATTTTATTACTTCCCTTCTACGTGACTTTACCGAAAGAACCAAGAAGATAATAAAATAATTCTCACGATGTTTCGGCCACAACGCAAGCAGCCGTCCTCAGGTGAAGACTAGGTCTGTCGGGGAGACAGACCTAGTCTTCACCTGAGGGGAGACAGACCTGGTCTTCACCTGAGGACGGCTGCTTGCGTTGTGGCCCAAACGTCGTGAGAATTATTATGTCTCCCCGTTGTGAAGAAAATAACCATTGAGCTGAAGAAGGAAATTGTAGAAAAGCATGACAGTGGTATTCGTGTGACTGATCTGGCCTCAGAGTACAAGATGGCAAAGTCAACAGAGGAAGAAAGGGAGGAGGTTAGCAGTGATGCCATGAAATCCATTATGCAAAAATGGAATGAGTGCCATGACTTTTTTGAAAAGCACCACCCCAACATAACTGTCACGAACAGAGTGTTAAATCTCATGAATGATAATGTGGTCTCTCATTTCCTGGAGGGTTATGCAGCGCAGGAAGAGACATTGACATTGGACAGATTTTTCAGCAAAAACTGAGCCTGCAGCTAGGAGACAAAGGAGAGAGGAAACCCCTGAAGGAGATCCCCCTGATGTCCTTATGGAGGGGGACTCTCCCTCCAAACAATAACCGCCTCCCAACCGCCTCCCACCTGCCTTCCTCCATGCCAGAAGTCATCTCAAGCAAGGTTAGTGTTCTCTCTTTATACATTACTATACTGTACAGTACTAATGTGTATTGTAATTTGTTTCATATTTATGTGCTTCAAAAACCAAAAAAAAGGTCAGAACGGATTAACCGGATTTACATTGAACCCTATGGGAAAATGTGCCTCGGTTCACGACCAATTCGGTTCGCGACCAGAGTCAGTTCACGAATTAAGTTCGTGAACCGAGGTATCACTGTATTTGTATAATCACCAAATTTCATTTCATATATAGCATAGTATGACTAAAGGCATTGGAGGAATGAGCTTCTAATTAAAAAAGTTGCAAGTCAAAAATGTGGTTTAACACGTAGGCTTTCGCGACCAATGTTATTCATAATCAACGTTTTTGGGTTTAGATCGCGTTATTTATAAATGTGGCTATTTTTTGCAAAAAAACACGTAGTACCTTTAATTTTACAGTTTTTGTTTCATCCATCACGTAGTGAGACTAACGTCAATGGAGGAATTCACAGTGGCAAGAATGTAACTACCTTGCCTGGTATACAGGAAGTCGTAAGTTGAACCCCGTCCCTCACACCTGCTGTATGTTCGTAGTTTGCATGTTCTCCCCATGGTCGTGTGGCTTTTTCCCTCCACATGCATTTAGTGTATTTGACTGCTATGTCGATTTTTTTCACCCAAAAAATATGCATGTTAAATTGCCCAGTTTTTATTGTATATACAGCATTGTAAGACACAATTCAATGGAGGAATTCACTTCTCATTGACCCCTAACCGTTTACCATAACCCTAACTAGGCTAACAGGGTACTGTATATGGATTATTTTGGGAGTCCCTATTCCATTTCCGGGAGCCCCACAACCACTTCCTTGGTGTTCACATTCCCGCATGAAGAATCGGAACTCCGAGATTTGGAATTGAGACTCCTGCTTTGGATTTAGGACTTCTTAGGGTTGCAAGTGAGATGCCTCAAATATGCCTTTAAACGCGTCTCAGCGAGATGAGTTGAATCACCATTCTGGCGAATTGCCCGATGATGCTGGTTGCAATTACCAGCGAAACGTCGTACTCAAATTGTAAATGTTGTGGCTTCAACACACCGGTGGGCTAAAGCAGTGAACTATTTGTCTTTGTCAACGTGACACATTTTTTACTGATTGGCCGTGTCAGTTGGTGGAGGGTTACGACACATTTATAAATAAACGCGATCTAAACCCAAAAACGTTGATTATGAATAACATTGGTCGCGAAAGCCTACGTGTTAAATTGGTATACTTATGTCAAACTAATGACAAATACTATATTCTATCATAATTTTTTATTTATTTTTAAACAATATTTTTTATATGTTATGTTTTGGCTTGGGTCTAATTGTCCACCGTCAACTGACATTGGCTGTAATTGGCCACGGTCCCTTACGTTTTGGAAAGCTTCAGGGCCACTTCCTGGAGTCGTGGAGTTCTGTCATTACTCGTACATTTTATAAAAGCGTGTTTAAAAAAAAGTTTTTTTAAATATTATTTTTACCGTGCTTGACGTGTTACGTGTCCCCTCTGGTGGACAAGTGCAGTATCACAAGCAATCAATTCGTAGTTGTGAGTCGCTGGTGATGTGGCGTCCTGGCGTTTGTCCGAAGTACGGTTGGCTGCAATGAAGCCGTGAAGACACCACACAGTGCCACTGCTGCTGTTATCGTGCCGAGGCACTGCAGTTGTCATACTAACCCTTAACCCTAACCCCCTGAACTTGACCCTAACCCTAATGCCTAACTCTCAACTAACCCTAACCCTGAACTCTAACCCTAATCCAACCATGACCCTAACCCTTAACATCGACCTGGACCCTAACTACCTTAACCCTAACCCCCAACCACTAACTCCTAGCCCTAACCCCTAATCCTAACCCTCACCCAAACCCTTACACAATTTTGTTCATAAACGGCATAGGCTAGTATGCCAATTTGCTTTTTGGCCAAAGAAGGTATGATGATTTTCTTGGCAAACCTGAGGTGAAAATTTTATCGTGAAATTTTAAATTTTGTACGTAATACGTAGCATACTACAGCAAACACAATGGAGGAATGCACTTTTTGTTAAAAAATAAAGCTATGGAAATTTGGCTCATTTTGGCAAAAAAACTGTATAAGTTAGTATGCTGATTTTCTTTTTGAGACGTGAAAATGTAATGGTGAAATGTCTCACTTTTAATGTAATATATAGCATACTAATGCTAAACAAAAAGGAGGAATTAACTTTTTCTTGGAAAATTAAGATGTGAAAATTTGGCTCATTTTAGCAAATAAACTGCATAGGTTAGTATGCTGATATCTTTTAGAGATGTGAAAATGCAATCGTTAAATTTCTCACTTTTAATGTAATATATAGCATACTACGGCTAAATACAAAAGAGGAATGAACTTTTGTTGAAAAATAAAGATGTAAACATTTTGCTAATTTTGGCTAAAACGACATAGGTTAGCATGCTTATTTTTTATGGACGTGAAAATTGCATAGTGAAATTTCTGACTTTTAATTAAACATATGGCATACTAAGGCTGACCCAACCGAATTTGTTGAAAAATAAAGCTGTGGAAATTTGGCTTATTTTGGCTAAAAACGGCATAAGTTAGTATGCCAATTTTAATATTTACTTGAACATTTCATCGTGAAATGTCTGACTTTTAATCTACATATATCATACTAACCCTATCCCAAAACCCTAACCCCCCTGACCCTAACCCTTAACCGCTAACCCTAAACAAACCCAAACCCAACCCTCTTTTGTATTGACAAATTGTCAACTTTGCACCTTAACGTTTGTTCTGAAATATATTTCGGGAAATGATTGCGGGGGGGGGGGTTGACAATCACTGTCAGATTACACAAAATAAACGAAATCGATCGCAGGGAAGTATATTTGAAAAAACCTCGCAAAAACTCAATATTCAGAGCGCGGACTCGCCTGAATTACATACAGGCTGCCGATAATCACCACGCAGGCCGCAATCTAAACACGTGTTGACGCACGATTTAAAACTTCATCCCTCTTGGGAACGTGTTACAGCCTCCTCCTCGCCTCGTTACAATGAAAAACAATGTGAGGATTTTGCACTTAAATAGCTTTAATGTTACACTTAAAAAAGCGACGGTCTACGAGTCTAGGCTATTACTAACTCTAAACACAAGACAGGCCTCGTAACTGTGTTTGACAAAACAATTCCACTGAATGAGCTGGCAACTCACCTTGAGGAGGTGGAATCCACCTTGACGAGCTGCTAAGCCATATGGTCGAGCTGGTGATCCACCTTGAGGAGCTGCTAAGCCACATGGAGCAGCTGTGATCGGTAGTTGAAGACGAATTCAACGACGCCACAAGAACCACGCGTCCTCCACACGGTGACCAGCCAAGATGGCGCCCTGCGTGGGGAATCCCCGCCCCGCCCCGCCCCGCCCGCCCCGCCCCGCCCCGCCCCGGCCCCGCCCCGCCCCCCGCCCCGCCCCGCCCCGCCCCGCCCCGCCCCGCCCCGCCCCTGCCTACGACGCTCCCCGCCCTCAACCTCCCCCCACGTGACGCCTCGCTCCGCACGCGCCTTCCCATCAATCATCCTCTAGCCGCCTGTCACGACTCTCGTTCACCACCTGCCCTCTATTGCTCGCTGCGCCCTCTACAGTGCCACTTCCTTAATTATCTCTTCCCCTTTCTAATTTCTCTCAGCACCTGTGTTCTTCACATAAAAAAAATAGTAACTCCATGTAACGTGTATTTTTTTATTCAATCTCCGACACTTCCATGTATGAAAATGAAAGTATGTTCCAAATACAAATCCACACCGTGAAAGCAATCGCCACTAAACTTGTCTGGTATTCAATTCGTGGTTACGTCTGCCATCTTGGTGGACATGTGCAGTACAGGCCAACACAGTTCGCCAGCAGTTGCCGCTGTCAGGCGTCACCCCGCGCGTTCCCGCAGTTGTGAGTCGCTGCTGCTGCTGCGGCGTCCTGGCGTTAGTCCCAAGCGGGTTGGCTGCGATGAAGCCGTGAAGACGCCGCACAGCGCCACTGCTGCTGTCACCGCGCCAGGCACTGCAGTTGTACCACGTGACCACACGGTGGCGCTACAGCACCATGTTGGTTAAGGTATTTCAGCGAGTGTCCATGTTGGTTAGGTCATTTAGCGAGTGTCCATGTTGGTTAGGTTATTTAGCGAGTGTCCATGTTGGTTAGGTTATTTAGCGAGTGTCCATGTTGGTTAGGTTATTTAGCGAGTGTCCATGATGGTTTGGTTACTTAGTGAGTGTCCATGTTGCTTAGGTTATTTAGCGAGTGTCCATGTTGGTTAGGTTATTTAGCGAGTGTCCATGTTGGTTAGGTTATTTAGCGAGTGTCCATGTTGGTTAGATCATTTAGCGAGTGTCCATGTTGGTTAGGTTATTTAGCGAGTGTCCATGTTGGTTAGGTTATTTAGCGAGTGTCCATGTTGGTTAGATCATTTAGCGAGTGTCTATGATGGTTAGGTTACTTAGTGAGTGTCCATGTTGGTTAGGTCATTTAGCGAGTGTCCATGTTGGTTAGGTTATTTAGCGAGTGTCCATGATGGTTAGGTTATTTAGCGAGTGTCCATGATGGTTAGGTTATTTAGCGAGTGTCCATGTTGGTTAAGTTATTTTAGCGAGTGTTCATGTTGGTTAGTATATTTAGCGAGTGTCCATGTTGGTGTGTATGTTGAACTTCTTTCACACCGTACATAGCCAACCATGGTCATCGGAGGTGCCGGGGAGGGACACCAAACTAAGCACGAAAAGCAGTTCTAAAGAAAATATATTTTCAACTTAGATTTTAAAAATGCGTAGCTCCAGTCACTTCTTAATCTCGGAGGGAAGAACATTCCAGACGGCTGCAGAAGTGCATCTGAAAGCGTGCAATGCAGCGACCGTCTTTGTTCGATGACTTGCCAAAAGCTGCTACGAGGATGACCGGAGTTTGCGTGATGGTTGATGCTCTTTGATGATACCAGCAAGGTATTGGGGTTCACTTGTGGCCAGCGCTTTGTATGTGTAAAGTAGTCACTTGGCGGGAGACGACTTTGACGGGTAGCACACCTTTTTATTAACACCAAACTGTTACACGGGTGGCAACTGCCACATAACCCACGAGGTTCCCCTGAGCTATACCCACACGGGCTCTCACGCCCCGTAGCTTCTTGGAACACACCCGGCTGGGTTATTAGTCTCGACTCTGGGTCCCACAACCTGGTTCCACATGGACACCAGGCCCCGGGTCCCACAGCCTCGCCTCTGAGCCGCACAGGGTCCCGGCCCTTACAAGGACAGCGGGGCTAGGGGTCTCAGGGCCCTATCTCTTCAACTCCGTCTTCGATCTTCAGCTGGTAATAACTCCCCGAGTGCTCTCGCGCGTCCCCCTTTATAGTCCTCCATGCGGACGTCGCTGAGAGCACCCACCCAAGTTGACCAATCACCCAGCGCGCTGCCCACGATCCTGTTTCCCATATCGTGTCTGCGTGCATAACCACGCACCCAGCGCCGCCCCGTGATCCATCACTGTCAGCGTGCGTCAACACCCCCACACTCGATGTAGCCACGCCCGGCGCGCGCACACCCACACCTCCACCTTGTCAGCGCGCACCGCCACTACATCACCCCCTACCACATAGCTCGCAGCCGACCCGGCTGCTAATTTTTTTTTTTATTTCCCTCCCCAATTAGTGTGTGCCCCGTAACACCAACAACAATCACAACAACACAATAAGAACTCCGCCATCCATAAGCAGAGCATATCACCGCAACAATATGTACAAGCGGCGAGCGACAACAATAAACGTATATACAAAAATGACTCGTGCAGCGTCCCTTCATTTCTGACCACCGCTTGAACGGGGCAATGTACCGGGCAGAAGGGGAACGTGGCGCCGAGCCGCAATCTCGGCCCCCCCCCCTCAGGAAAAGTGGCTAGTCTTAGCACGAGTCCGCCTGGCCGGTCCGTCGTACGGAGCCAGACGCGGTTCACCGTCCGGTGGCGCCGGCAGTCCAGGGAGGCACGGGGCAGGTATTGTAGATCCGTGCGCGCCTCGGGATTCCGGCTCTCGGTGGTCAGCCGCCGTCAGGTCCGTGACACCTGGGAGTAGGTCAGGCGGAGATACGTGAGGATCAGACTGCGACACCTCCCACCCCGAGCCGAAGGCCCCATCACACGCTCGGTCGTTACGGCACACAGGGAGGTCATGGGTTTCCGCGAAAGGTTTCAGCCGGGAGGGGTGTACGTACCAACGGCGTTTTCCCCATTTAATCTGGATACACTGGGGTCGCGCAATACGCACGATTTCCACAGGTCCACTCCATGGTCTCAACAACTTAGGGGACGTGGCCAACGGTGCATGTGGGCAATGCAGCCAGGCCTTATCGCCTGTTTTACAATCGTGCGTATACACTTTCCGTTCATGCAACCTTTCGTTAGCGACCTGGCGCGACCTCGAATTCAACCTTGCAGCCTCTCGCACTTCAGCCAGCTTGGCGATATTAAATTTGATGTGGTTGGCCAATTTGGATTTCGCACGTGGCTGGGAAATCCCCAGTTGGACATCCATAGGCGGATCAGCCTCCCGCCCATACATGAGAAAAAATGGGGAAAACCCCGTTGCCGCATGGGGGGCCATACGATAGGCCGCGAGTACCCCGGGTACCTGTAAGTCCCAATCAACCTGATTGTTGCAGACCTGTTGGCACAGCATAGAAGTAATCGTTCTGTTTAGACGTTCAACCATTCCATCAGTCTGCGGGTGGTACGGGGAGGTACGCACTTTTTTTGTACCCAACAGGTCACACACCTCGCGCAACAAAACGCTCGAAAAATGCTTTCCTTGGTCCGTCAGCAAGCGTTCTGGGGCGCCTTTGTCCAAAACATAGCCCTGGACAAAGGCGTCCGCCACCGCCGCAGCCGACTGGTTGGCGAGTAGCCACGCCATAGGCCATCGGGTGAAGTATTCTACGCCGACCAGCAGGTATTTGTTACCCCTAGGTGTAGCGGGAAAGGGCCCCAAAATGTCGAGCGCAACCAATTCGTTCGTGCGCGAAACCTGAAAGGATTGCAGCGGTGGATTAGCCGCTATCTGTGGTGGTTTCCTTCGAGCGCACCCCACACATCCCTTGAGGATGTTCTCCACGTCGCTCCCCATACCCGGTTGTTGTCTGCTAGGGTTGTTGTCTGCTAGGGTTGTTGTCTGCTAGGGTTGTTGTCTGCTAGGGTTGTTGTCTGCTAGGGTTATTGTCTGCTAGGGTTGTTGTCTGCTAGGGTTGTTGTCTGCTAGGGTTAATAATAATAGTCCCGTTGGAGTAGGGCAAGCGTTTTGTGAAATCCCAAATGCATGAGGCGTTCGTGAGCAGCCAGAACGACCCTACCCCGTAAAGCAGATGGCACAACGAGCGTATGGCGCCGGGACATATTGTCCCACTTCATCAGGAGGCCCTGTCTGACCACCCACCAACTGACCCGCGTCTCCCCCCCTCGGGAGCCTCCGCCTTCCGCCGCAGCGTGAGTAGGGAGCTGTCGGCCATTTGGAGACGGCCCTACTCGATAAGAGGTAACGCGAGTAACGAGTCCCCGCCCGTGGGAGCGGCGGGCAAAACGACCTCTGGAGCATCAGTGGTGGCGAGCAAAACTCCCGCGCGAGCGGCGACAGGGGGTTTACACCGCGCCGATCCCAGAAAACACGCGCATTCCGAGCGAGGCGGCAATCGCGACAAGGCATCCGCATTCGAGTGCCGCAATCCCTTTCGGTAAATCGTCGTGAACTGGTAGTCTTGTAGGACCTCCAGCCATCGGGACAATTGGCCGGAGGGTTGCGCCACCCGCATTGCGTATTGGAGAGCCGCGTGGTCCGTACGAACAGTAAAATGACGTCCGTAGAGATACGGTCTGAATTGCTGTATAAAAAAAACGACACCGGCAGGCAGCAACCCCCGGCAGGCAGCAACCCCCGGCCGGCAGCAACCCCCGGCCGGCAGCAACCCCCGGCGGCAGCAACCCCCGGCCGGCAGCAACCCCCGGCCGGCCGGCAGCAACCCCCGGCCGGCAGCAACCCCCGGCCGGCAGCAACCCCCGGCCGGCAGCAACCCCCGGCCGGCAGCAACCCCCGGCCGGCAGCAACCCCCGGCCGGCAGCAACCCCCGGCCGGCAGCAACCCCCGGCCGGCAGCAACCCCCGGCCGGCAGCAACCCCCGGCCGGCAGCAACCCCCGGCCGGCAGCAACCCCCGGCCGGCAGCAACCCCCGGCCGGCAGCAACCCCCGGCCGGCAGCAACCCCCGGCCGGCAGCAACCCCCGGCCGGCAGCAACCCCCGGCCGGCAGCAACCCCCGGCCGGCAGCAACCCCCGGCCGGCAGCAACCCCCGGCCGGCAGCAACCCCCGGCCGGCAGCAACCCCCGGCGGCAGCAACCCCCGGCCGGCAGCAACCCCCGGCCGGCAGCAACCCCCGGCCGGCAGCAACCCCCGGCCGGCAGCAACCCCCGGCCGGCAGCAACCCCCGGCCGGCAGCAACCCCCGGCCGGCAGCAACCCCCGGCCGGCAGCAACCCCCGGCCGGCAGCAACCCCCGGCCGGCAGCAACCCCCGGCCGGCAGCAACCCCCGGCCGCAGCAACCCCCGGCCGCAGCAACCCCCCCCCCCCCCGGCCGGCAGCAACCCCCGGCCGCAGCAACCCCCGGCCGACAGCAACCCCCGGCCGACAGCAACCCCCCCGCACCCCCGCCGACAGCAACCCCCGGCCGACAGCAACCCCCGGCCGACAGCAACCCCCGGCCGACAGCAACCCCCGGCCGACAGCAACCCCCGGCCGACAGCAACCCCCGGCCGACAGCAACCCCCGGCCGACAGCAACCCCCGGCCGACAGCAACCCCCGGCCGACAGCAACCCCCGGCCGACAGCAACCCCCGGCCGACAGCAACCCCCGGCCGACAGCAACCCCGGCCGACAGCAACCCCCGGCCGACAGCAACCCCCGGCCGACAGCAACCCCCGGCCGACAGCAACCCCCGGCCGACAGCAACCCCCGGCCGACAGCAACCCCCGGCCGACAGCAACCCCCGGCCGCACCCCCGACAGCAACCCCCGGCCGACAGCAACCCCCGGCCGACAACAACCCCCGGCCGACAACAACCCCGGCCGACAACAACCCCGGCCGACAACAACCCCCGGCCGACAACAACCCGGCCGACAACAACCCGGCCGACAACAAGCCGAGCCGACAACAAGCCGAGCCGACAACAAGCCGAGCCGACAACAAGCCGAGCCGACAACAAGCCGAGCCGACAACAAGCCGAGCCGACAACAAGCCGAGCCGACAACAAGCCGAGCCGACAACAAGCCGAGCCGACACACGTGCACGCACGTGCACACACGTGCACACACGTGCACCCACGTGCACACACGTGCACACACGTGTGCACACACGAGCACGCACGCGCATGCACGCACGCGCACACACGTGCACGCACGCGCACACACGTGCACACACGTGCACACACGTGCACGCACGTGCACACACGCGCACGCACGCGCACGCACGCGCACGCACGTGCACGCACGCGCACCACGTGCACACGCGTGCACCCACGTGCACGCGCGTGCACCCACGTGCACGCGCGTGCACGCACGTGCACCCACGTGCACGCACGTGCAGGCACACGCACGCGCACGCACGTGCACGCACGTGCACGCACGTGCACGCACGTGCACACACGTGCACGCACGTGCACACACGTGCACACACGCGTGCACACACGTGCACGCGTGTGTACACACGCGCACGCACGCGCACGCACGCGCACGCGCGGCACGCACACGCACGCGCACGCACGTGCACGCACGTGCACCCGCGTGCACACGCGTGCACACACGTGCACGCGTTTGCACGCACGCGCACGCACGCGCACGCACGCGCACGCACGCGCACGCACACACGTGCACGCCGTGCACGCGCACGCACGCGCACGCACGTGCATGCACGCGCACGCACGCGCACGCACGTGCACAGACGTGCACACACGTGCACACACGTGCACGCACGTGGACGCACGTGCACACACGTGCACGCACGTGCACACACGTGCACGCACGTGCACACGCGCTCACGCACGCGCACGCACGCGCACGCGCGCGCACGCACGTGCACACACGTGCACACACGTGCACCCACGTGCACACACGTGCACACACGTGTGCACACACGAGCACGCACGCGCATGCACGCACGCGCACACACGTGCACACACGTGCACGCACGTGCACGCACGTGGACGCACGTGCACGCACGTGCACGCACGTGCACGCACGTGCACCACGTGCACACACGTGCACCCACGTGCACACACGTGCACACACGTGTGCACACACGAGCACGCACGCGCATGCACGCACGCGCACACACGTGCACGCACGTGCACGCACGTGCACACACGTGCACACACGTGCACCCACGTGCACACACGTGCACACACGTGTGCACACACGAGCACGCACGCGCATGCACGCACGCGCACACACGTGCACACACGTGCACACACGTGCACGCACGTGCACACACGCGCACGCACGCGCACGCACGCGCACGCACGCGCACGCACGTGCACGCACGCGCACCCACGTGCACGCACGTGCACCCACGTGCACGCACGTGCAGGCACGTGCACGCACGTGCACGCACGCGCACGCACGTGCACGCACGCGCATGCACGCGCACGCACGCACACGCACGTGCACGCACACGCACGCGCACGCACGTGCACGCACGTGCATGCACGTGCACGCACGTGCACACACGTGCACGCACGTGCACACACGTGCACCCACGTGCACACACGTGCACACACGCGTGCACACACGTGCACGCGTGTGTACACACGCGCACGCACGCGCACGCACGCGCACGCGCGCGCACGCACACGCACGCGCACGCACGTGCACGCACGTGCACCCGCGTGCACACGCGTGCACACACGTGCACGCGTTTGCACGCACGCGCACGCACGCGCACGCACGCGCACGCACACACGTGCACGCGCACGCACACATGTGCACGCACGTGCACACACGCGCACGCACGCGCACGCGCACGCACGTGCATGCACGCACACGCACGCGCACGCACGTGCACAGACGTGCACACACGTGCACGTGCGTGTGCACGCACGTGCACGCACGTGCACGCACGTGCACGCATGTGCACGCACGCGCACGCACGCGCACGCACGTGCACGCGCGTGCACGCACGCGCACGCGCGTGCACCCACGCGCACGCACGTGCACGCACGCGCACGCACGTTCACGCACGTGCACACACGTGCATACACGTGCACGCACGCGCACACACGTGTGCACACACGTGCACACACGTGCACGCGTGTGCACACACGTGCACACACGTGCACGCACGTGCACGCACGTGACCACGTGCACACACGTGCACGCACGTGCACGCACACACGTGCACGCACGTGCACGCACGTGCACCACGCGCCACGCACGCGCACGCACGCGCACGCGCCGCACGCGCACTCACGCGCACGCACGTGCACGCGCGTGCACGCACGTGCACACACGTGCACCACGTGCACACACGTGCACACACGTGTGCACACACGTGCACGCACGCGCATGCACGCACGCGCACACACGTGCACACACGTGCACGCACGTGCACACACGTGCACACACGTGCACCCACGTGCACACACGTGCACACACGTGTGCACACACGCGCACGCACGCGCATGCACGCACGCGCACACACGTGCACACACGTGCACACACGTGCACGCACGTGCACGCGCGTGCACGCGTGTGCACACACGTGCACACACGTGCACACGCACGCAAACACGTGCACACACGTGCACACGCGTGCACACGCGTGCACACGCGTGCACACGCGTACACACGCACGCGTACACACGCACGCGTACACACGCACGCGCACGCACGCGCACGCACACACGTGCACGTCTGTGCACGCACGCGCACGCACGCGCACGCACGCGCACGCACGCGCGTGCACGCGCACGCACACACGTGCACACACGTGAACACGCGTGCACATACGTGCACCCACGTGTGCACACGCGTGGACGTGCACGCGCGCGCACGCACGCACGCGCACGCACGCACGTGCACGCACGTGCACGCACGTGCACGCACGTGCACGCGTGTGCACGCACGCGCACGCACGCGCACGCACGCGCACGCACGCGCACGGCACGCGCACGCACACACGTGCACGCGCACGCACACACGTGCACGCGCACGCACACACGTGCACGCACGTGCACCAC
>NW_024705628.1:28116-30660 GCF_018977255.1 Callorhinchus milii | reverse complement strand
CCCTTGCCCCCCGTTCACCCCTCCCCCTCCCCTCGTCGCGAAGCGATGGTGACGTCACCCCCTTGCCCCCCGTTCACCCCTCCCCCTCCCCTCGTCGCGAAGCGATAACCCGTTCGCTGTGTCAAGATAGGTTATTTCGCAAGGTTCTACGCTGTCATGACTTTTACAACGCTCACATACTAGGGGATTTATCGAATGAAAGGGTTATAACCGATCCTCCTGCCAGCAGACTAATTTGTCCGGATGTGCCTGCCCACTCACTAATAGACAGACGCTTGCCTATGCCGTAACTGTGCTCCTAGCACGGACTACTCTGGTAATGTCCTTGTCGCCTAATCTTGGGGTAGTAATAGGCAATCCTGGAGCCACTGTCCAATTTCCGTCAGCAGTGCATCGTACCCCCTCATACTCAGATTCTAAGAAGATAGAGAACCGCAACACCCGTTGCCGGTCTTATTACTATACAAGGCGTACGGAGGGAGTTGAAACCGCAACGGGGAGTGAGGTCGTACGTTTTTAGAGCGATTACCCACAATAGACGTGAGCTTTGGTTTATACTAGCTACTGGCATACCCAGAGGGGAACTTTGTAACATCGACTCTATGTCGCGTTACCAATGTACGATCCGTCGACTTTGTTCGTCCTGCCCTTGCTCTACAATCGCCCGTAAAAGTCTGATACATAACAGTCATGTCTCGTATACACATACTTGCCAAGGTACGAAGGTATATCGATCTTCAGAACAGTCTCTGATTTCTTCGCAGAGTATCTCCATTGGAGTGCCTTGTCGTCTAACGATACGAGAAGTCTATGCGTGTTCACCCCCTTGATCGATCTCAGCAGAATTGGGCCCCGCCAATTGGCGAACGAATCCGCCACTTAATGAGGCGGCTGTCATAGGAATATTGGCACTATGCGCGTGCGTTGGCGGCCAGGCCCCTCTGCATAACGAAGTGTATGTTATGGGGGCTTTGATGATATCTACATTGCATCCGTGTGCGTTAGGTTACTTGAGGACTTATCGGCAGTATAAATGTACAAGGGTATCGTCGCTATAATTAACCCCCGGGGTCCGGGTAATGCATTCACGATGCCAACCCTAGCCATTATGTGACATTTATAAGACACACTTAAGATATGTATTTTCGTACGACGGTCCCGGGTCGGGTCCATTTATCAGTAAAAGACTAAACCACGGCAGCGACAGCGTCTTTTGCGTACTAGGCTCCGGGAGCTGTTTCTGTATATGGATCCTCCTGTTCTGTCTCACCTGCGATTAGTAGGTTGGTCAAGTGCTTCTCGCGATAATAACCACGAATCGTCGTAGAGACTTTCTCCTAAAGATTGGGGTTGTGGGCGACCACGTGGCTAATTCGTCCTTTTTCGAAGGTCTGGCTCAATTTGAACTGCGACCGAGGATTCTCTTCGTCCTTTATTGGGCACGCATTACAAATCTGACATAGCACTGATATTACTTTTCCGGAGGGGTCGCATAATTGGATAGCACGGTCGACAGCTACGTTTAGCCTCCTCAACGGATAGCAGTTCCAAGCTTACCATGGATGGCCGACCGTCGATAGACAGACCTGTTGCGGTATTGGAGTGCATAGCAACGAAGGACAAGTCCGGGCGTTTTCTATTATCATCTTCGTCGAGAGGGCATGCATCGACCTGGCCTAATGAACCACCCCTCAATGTTTATCTTCTCAAGAGTGTGTGCGTTGGCGTTTAATGGGACCAATGCAAACCTACGGCCAATACGAGGGACACTTTAAGCGGTATCTCGACTTAAAAATTACATAAGGTAGCAGACGGGTTGATTGTGGCCTAGCTCCTGCTTTCATGACTGTCGAGACGAAAGGCACGTTGTTGCCGCTTGTAGCCGGGGCCCCCACCATTCCACTTCGCTAAATTACTCACTCGTGCTTCACATGAACGTTATGACTTGGACCAATCACAGCTAGCAGCTTTAACTGTTACCCATGTCAGCTGCACGGAGAAGACATAGAGGCTAAGTACGATTTAATGCGCCTTGTCGAATGTGGTTTTCAGACTAAACGATTAGGTCATAGGCACCGTAGCGTCTCTGTTGAGATCAATTCTTGTCTTGCCCTGAACCTTATGACCCTTGGCGACGCAATAACAGTGCCACGTTCCCCTTTCACGTACCGTGATGTTTTTTAATGCAATGTGCAGGTTAAGATATAGCGTACGTACTCTGGCTTCCATAGAAGGTATGTGTGTACGATACCCGGCGAGTAAGGTCCCTAGACCCTCTAGCGATAACTCGAATGCCTCTAGCCATAACAGTAGGAGTGACTGAAGCTACCATAAAGCGCTAGTTTTATGGGCCGTCGTTTCTTATAGATCCTCGTCGGACAAAAGGGTATTAGGACTCAGGTCTGTAAACAGCTGAAGAGAGGCTTCTGAGACGTTATGCCGCTGAGCTTTGGCCAGATTACGCCTATGCGATTCCGAAGAACATTCAGAAGCCTTGAACGCCTCTAGCTCAGCCTAAGATATTACGCCCTGGGAAGGGGCGGT
>NW_024705628.1:0-28086 GCF_018977255.1 Callorhinchus milii | reverse complement strand
ATCGAATATGTCTTTAAACGTTGTGCTTGTGTGGAGCAGGGAGCTAAGTTTTGATAACTTGGAGAGAGAAGGACATGCCGCTTTTGTTTCTTTCAAACCGTCTCCCACCACCAGCTGCAATGTGTGTGCAAAACACTGCAGGCGCTGTTTCTTTGCCATAGCAGCATCGACGGTTTGCTGGTCTTCTAGGGTTAAGTCATGCCATAGCTCAGGATCATCAAGATTATCTCCAGCATCATCATCTTCCTCCTGTTCGCTGGGGAAGCAGACCGTAAATGCCTTGCACATGTTAGCAGCATTGTCACTAATGATATAGTCCAATTTAGCTTTGATGTTGTATTCATCACATATTGCCTCAAATTGGTCACAGATGCGCTCTGCTGTGTGAGAGCCTTTGAAGCGGTTGCAGGCCAAGAGATTTGTCTTTAGCTGTACCCTCTCTGCATCTCTCTCCATCCAGTGCACAGTGACACCAAGGAATCCCCTCATCTTTCGATCAGACCAAATGTCCACAGTGACTGAAACATGGTCAGTGTTGCTCAATTGAGTTTTTAACTTTGAACGTCTCTCCTCAGCAAGGCTCTCTGTTTTTGTGGTCAGCGTTCGGCGACAGACTGGGGTATACTTGCTGTCCAGCACAGCCAGAAAGTGACGAAAGCTTTTATTTTCCACAATAGATAGAGGAAAATTGCAATCAATAATCAAGTCAGACAGTATCGCATTGGAGATGGCCTTCTGCTGTGGGTGGCTCATGCTGTAACGCCCTACACGAGTGTCCAGGAATTGTGAGATTCAAGGCTGTTGTGGTTCATCTACGATGCTTTTGTTCATCTGGTATTCTTCATACCTGTAACAGAAAAGAATATGAAACAGATGTCAGAAAATCTCTTATAGCCACACGTTGTATTTGAAACTACTCTTTACTCATATCAATGTTGTTGTGTTAATATTCATTGTCTATTGTACACTACGGTATACGATAATACATTTCAGTTTCAGTGTATGCAATATTAAGAATATTTTCACTGCTTCAAAAGTCATAAGAAAGCCCTTTCCCTCAAGAAACTGAAGTCATATGCTTTATAGCAGTGGTTTTCAAAGTGGGGACGGGGACCCCTGGGTGCCGCGAGGGGGTGCTAGGGGGGCCATGGCAAGTTGGCATGAAAAGTATAGCAAAACAAAATAATTGAATAAATTAAATAAGTAAAATAAACCAAATTAAACCAAAAATAAGCTAAACAATATCCCCATTAGTTAAGAACTCCACTATAATAATCTATTGCATCTCTGAACATTACTACTATATTCGTTATTATTTTATTATATACTGTTTATATCCCAGTGGTGCGCTGCCTCACAGACCTAGACTACGGTAGCACGCTATGTCCATGCGCTGCCTGCTGTTTGGGCATGATATGAAAAGGGAAGGCTAATGGTGGATCTTCTGTGACTGTGTCATCATTTTCCTCTTTACAGTGTATATGTCTTACTATGCTTCCTGTTGTACTTGGATGGGTTTAGGGATGCACCAACTCCATCGAGTTGTGAAAGGAGGTGCACAGAAAAAAGAGTGTGGCACGGCCCATGTCAGGGGGGCCTTGGCTGGAATCTACTGGTATATGGGGGGCCTTGTCATGGTAAAGTTTGGGAACCCCTGCTTTATAGTTCACTCTCTCCTGCACACCAGATTCCATGGTGCCTTGCTGCATCACACAGCAATTGCAGGTCTACTGCTGCCTCATTCATTGTTTAATTGTGATAGTTTATGTCTTCAGCGACAGTTCAGCTTAGTTGTGATTAACCAAAATTACATAAACGACCTCAATGAGGCAGCACACCAGCCACTCTGAAACTGAACGATTGAAAGAGTAAAACTGGAAGGCCTGTTTTTGTCTCATGTGTGTTGGAGAGACTGAGATATACATTTGTGTTTATCCGTCTAGCAGCAAGGTAGAAATGATACTTTAAAACGGACGTTGACATGATGTTGAAGAGGTTTTCCATCTGAGTGTGCTACACTCATGTACCTCATATAATCGGGGTTCAAAAATCCCTATTTTTGTAAGTGTAATAATCTTCCAGGAGACGGCTTCGGAATCAGTCCTTTTATTTCCACTCCACCATACACTTCTCCCACTCACTCTCCGTTGCTGGCAGACAACGGAGAGAGAGGACAGACTCCACACGAAGTTCCCTTCGCGCACGTGGCAACCCGAGGCCCCGTCCGCACGTGACCCTGCTTCTGTTATTTTCAGTCTGCCCCCGATCGTTCCCTCTCGCTCGCTCTTAAGACCCTCGTCACGTGGTTCCCCCAGCCAATCATGTATGGACAGCTCTCACCATTCTCGATGGTTCCCTGTCAATCCCGGGACCACGCCCCTCATCCGGCTCCCCATTCGCTGGGGCCCGAATGGCTAGGCCAATCACTTCCGATGACCTGTCGTGATGACGCATGGGCCATGGTCCCAATCTCAACCCTTATTGGCTACGAGCAGGACCGGCAAGCCAATCCCCACGTGAACCCTCTATGGCTGTTATTACATCACCCCCCCCCCCCCCCCGGTGAAAAAAAATTGAGCCGTCTCGGCTGGGAAAGGGGTGAAGAACCAATTCCGTAACATCTTATTAGGGCACCAAGGTGCGTTTAACAATCAGAGGGTGAACAGGCGTTCCCGCGCCTAACAACATATAAAACAGTCACCCATAACAATTTTTAAGAAAATCACAACATACATTAGGGCGCCCCTGCAGCGCGGTAATGACAGGAACTAAGCAAACGATCAAACGTTAGCGAAACGGAAGAGACTTTGACCGCGTACGCGACGCGGGACCCTCTCCGCTCCCAGCGCCAGGTCGCTTCGCTTCCGGACGAATAGGAGGTGGCAGGCTTGAAGGAGAAGTTGGTTGTTGGTGCACGGTCACGTCCAGGGCGGGCCCCGTTCGAGGGGGGGCAGCGGGGGCTTCCTCAGCCCTCAGAACCTGTTCATCTGCAGGAGGCACAACACAGTCCCCCTTGGGATCAACGGGCATGTCAAGCGGCGTGGTCGGCTCGGCAGAACCCGGCAGGTCAGCTATTGGGGATGAAGGACCGACACGCGCGTCAACATAGGGTTTTAGTCGTGAGGAATGAACATACCAACGACGTTTGCCGTATTGAACACGGATACTCTGCAAGTTCCGAACATCCACGAGCGTCACAGGCCCCCGCCATGGCCTGTGCAGCTTAGGGGATGTGCCCGCCGGTACCTGGGGGCAGTGGAGCCACGCCAGGTCTCCCACTGACCAAGGCATGCGAGAATGCGATCGACGCGCGTACCGTTCGTTCCTCGCCTGAGCACGGGCCGTCGCACACCGGGCAGCCTCTCGCGCCTCCGTTACCCGTTCAAGCGAGTCACGCACGTGGTCAGGCAGGGAGCGGGACGGTTGTTTACTCGGCGTACCCAGTTGCACATCGATGGGTGGAACATTTTCACGGCCATACATAAAAAAAAACGGTGAGTATCCCGTGGACGTGTGCGGAACCATGCGGTATGCCGCCAAGACGCCTGGTATGTGCAAGTCCCAATCGGTTTGCTTTTCACTGACCGTGTGACAAAGCATAGCGGAAAGGGTACGGTTGAATCGTTCCACCATACCATCTGTTTGTGGATGGTATGGGGAGGTGCGAACTTTCTTTGTACCTAGTGCATCACAAACTTCCCTAAGCAATTTCGAGGAGAAATTTCGGCCCTGATCTGTGAGCAGCCTTTCAGGTGCTCCCTTATCCATGACGTACCCGTTCAAGAAAGCGTCGGTGATAGACGCTGCCGTTTGGTCGGGCAGAGGCCAGGCCATCGGCCATCGAGAAAAATATTCCACCCCGACCAGAAGGTATTTATTGCCCCTAGCCGACGGGGGAAACGGGCCCAGAATGTCGAGAGCAACTAATTCGTTGATACGGGACACTTCAATGGAACGCAACGGTGGAACATAGTGGTTCCGAGGCGGCTTCCTTTTCGCACAGTCATGGCAGGAGCGGACGAAATCGTTGATGTCCGCCGTCATACCGGCCCAGAAAAAATCCTTTTGCATTGCGGCAACAGTCTTTTGGACGCCGAGATGCATCAACTTATCAGCGTGCAGAGCACGGAGCAGGTCGTAGCGAAGCGAAGTAGGTACCACCAAGCGTGGTCGGTCAGACACCCCGTCGGTACACATTAGCAATCCCGACTTACCCCGGAGCATCTGCCACTTCCAGCCCGCCACTTGCGATTTCTGTTTTCCAATCAATTTACGTAGAGGAGACAGCGAGGCATCGGCCTCCTGCTCGCGCAACCACACTGCGTGCGGCAGCCGTAAGGTATCATCGGTGTCCACCGACACCTGCTGGTCGTCCTCTTTTGCTTTCGCCCCTGCGTCGTCCTCATTCGCTATCGCCCCCATAACTGGGCAGGGCGACGTAGGCGGTGCGGCGCAGCGGTGCGTGCCCTTCAGGCAAGTGCACGGAGGAACGGGCGGCAGCCTTGAGAGCGCATCAGCGTTCGCATGACGGGCCCCCTTTCGGTATGTTATATCGAAGGAAAATTCCTGTAATGATTCCAACCACCGGGCCAATTGGCCTGACGGCTGATCCAATTTGAGGGAATATTGCAACGCCGCGTGATCAGTGCGGACCAAGAATTTCCGTCCATACAGGTACGGTCGGTATAATCGAACAAAATGGACAATGGCCAAAAGTTCCCGCCTTGTCACGCAATATCGCGTTTCCGCAGGGGATAGAACCCTGCTGCCGTACGCCACCACCCTCTCAACACCGTCCTTACGTTGCGACAAAACGGCCCCAATGCCGATATCACTAGCGTCCGTATCAAGGATGAACGGCTGTGAAAAATCTGGGTAATCTAACGTAGGCGCCGTGGCGAGGTGGTCCCGAAGTGCCATGAAGGAACTTTCTTCCTCCGTCCCCCATTTAAACCTCTGATTTTTGCCAGTCAGAACGTGTAATGGTTTAGCCAACGTCGCAAAGTTCTTAACGAAGCGGCGATAATAAGAAGCGAATCCAATAAACCGCCGGACATCACCCACCGAAGTGGGTGTGGGCCACTCGCGTACACACTTCGTTTTCAGAGGGTCAGTGGATACGCCGTCCGAACTGACAATATGACCCAGGTAACGGACGGAGTGTTGCAGGAGGTGGCATTTCCTCGGTTTAAACTTAAGGTCAGCCGCACGCATCCTTTGAAAAACTGTCTCAAGACGCAGGAGATGTTCCTCGAACGTGCGGCTGAAGACAATTATATCGTCCAGATATATGAGGCACGTTTCCCACTGCAGTCCGGTCAATACCAGTTCCATGAGCCGCTGAAACGTGGCCGGAGCCGCGTTCAGGCCCATCGGCAACCGATTAAATTCAAAGAGGCCTTGCGGCGTGCGGAATGCCGTTTTGGGTTTCGACTCATCATCGAGGGGAAGCTGCCAAAAGCCCGAGGATAGGTCGAGGGTGGAAAAGAATTTAGCACCCGATAAAGCATCCAAAGAGTCATCCATCCTCGGTAAGGGGTACGCGTCCGCTACCGAGATTTTGTTCAGCCGGCGGAAATCAACACAAAACCTCGTACCACCATCCTTTTTCTTAACCAGAACGACGGGCGCGCCCCACGGACTATTGGATGGTGAGATAATATCCGCCGCCAGCAATTCATCTACAGCGCCACGCACATGTTCCCTTTCCGCCGGGCTCAAGCGGTGAGGGTGCATACAGACAGGCGGCGACGCACCCGTTTCAATATGGTGCGACAAAAGCGATGTGCGTCCGAGGTCCAAATCACTTTTGCTGAACACATCAGTGTACTGCAGCAACAGCGAACGCAATGCGTTCCTATGTTCATTTGACAAGGAAGAATTCTCTCCGCATAAATCGGCGATCCAGCGTTCTTGTGAACGATCATGCGGAGGCCCAACCGCGGCCATCCGAGCGCGCGGCGGTTTTTCACAAGAGGCGAAATCGGTAGTGGCGTGAGCCAGCACCGATCCCTCCGGGACAACAACTCGATCAGGTCCCCCATTCAAGACCTGTATGAAAGGTGCCTGACCCGGGCGCACAATCGTTTGTGCCGCCGCCAAAGAAAAGATTTCGACACGGAATTCGACGGGGATAATAGCACACCTTTCGCATCCCTTCCCACTTGGAGTGGTTTTCGGTAACGTAGCGGGATAAGCATTTGTGCTCCCGATGGAACCTCCACCGTAGCTGCAACTACAGCAGTAACCGCGTTACCTGTAGGCGCTTTGGCCAGCAGGGAAGGCAGGAATGCCATCCTACGACCCCCCGGCATTTCCAAACAGTCCTGGTCGACCCGTATCCGCAACGGCATCCGACGCAGAAAATCAGTACCCAACAAGCATGGAACAGCTAGCGAGCGAGAAATTAACACTGGTCCTGCGGCGGTAATATTTCCGATAGTGATGCTCACATCCACCTGTCCGCAGATACCCATGTTCCCCCCATTGGCGGCCACACAAGCATCATTAACTTTGCGTATCTTCGACGCAGGAATGGACAACAAATGAAAAATGACATCCAAAACGATGGTAGCCGATGCGCCAGTGTCCACCAAAATACGGACGTCGACGCCGTCGATGGTACCACGTACCGTCGACGAGCCCGATGCCGCGGCCACCACCCTGCGAGCCAATTTCTTCCACTGAGTAGCAGAGCGTGTCAATGGAGCAGGAGAAGTAAAATTACCCTGAGGAGTGTAAGAATGAGTGCGAGTGGATGAGTGATGTGACACGACCTGCCGGGTGTCCGATTTGTGCCGACTCGCCCGAGGTTGTTGCAGCTCCGCGACAGGTAGAGGAGATAGAGGTCCCCTCGGCGGAGCAGGCGACAGCAGAGGTCGGCAGCGGCAGTCACGGGCGAAGTGGCCCCGTCTGCCGCACTTGAAACACGCGGCCGACGTCGGCCGGCGGTCGGACGACCCGGCCCTCGCTCGCGGTCGGCCCGTGTAGTCGCCCCGTTGGTCGCGCAGCCACCGGCCCGGAACTCTATGCGGGACAGCAGCAGCCAGCATGTCGTCGTCGCCCGAGTCGTCGGAGCAGTGGACCACCAGTCGCGGAGACCACCCCAGAGGCGGCCCGTCGATCTCAGGTTTCCCCGTCCACGCCGCCATCTGGTCCCACCGCTTGATATTAAACTTAGCGTCCAGGCAGCGCGCCACCCACCGCGACGAAAGCGGTTCGTGGCCGCACACCGGTAGAGAGATGCTGAGCTCCTGAGACAACTCCAGCATGCGGGAAAGGATGAGAGGATCCAAATGCTCGGCCGTCGCGTCGGGGTAGGCGGCCATGGCCATAGCCATCAATGCCCCCCGATAGGCCAACGGCGATTCCTCCGGTGCCCGGCGACGCGACATGAATTTTCTGGTGGCCGATGTCGGCGGGTCGTAAAATTCCGCCATTTCAGTGAACGCGTCCCGCAGTGTCTTCTTCTTGGACGCCGGGATGGAGCGGAAGACTCCTAGAGACACATCATCGAGCAGCGTAGGCAGCGCTCCCAGCGCTTCTTCCTCCGTCCAGTTGACAGATCTGAAAGCTGACTCGAAACGCCACGTGAAAGCACTCCAATCGCCCCCGGCGATAAATTCTTTCATTTGCGGAAGGCGATGCCCGCGATGGCAGGCACGTGCCGCGGGCGTCTCCGGCCCTCGTTCCCGCTCTCCGCTCGGTGCAGACAAAATGGCGTCCGGCGGCCGCGTGGTGGCAGGCGCGCCCAAAATGGCGGCCGGCGACTCCGGCGCAGCCGCCTCTCCCAAGACGACGCCGTCCATCCGTGTGGCAGGAGCAATGGCGGGTCCTGCTTCCATAGCAGGACCCTTTCCCGCGGCGTCTAACTGATCAGCGATCTGGCGACCCACGGCTGGTGAGGATGCCACCGCGGTCACCAGGCTGAGCAGAATCGCGCGCAACGACTCAATCTGCTCCGCCATCAGCCGCCATTCGTCTCTCAGTCCTGCGGTGGTCGCGTCCTCTCCCGGTCGACGCTGAGAGGCGTCGAGGCGGGCGCCGTCAGCCGGCGGCACCAGGGCTGTAGCTCCCAATAGCTCATCTTCATCCGTCTCGACCTCTTCCTCCGACAGAGGCACGGGCAGGTTCTTTTTTCTGAGGTGCTTAGACATCTTGACGATCGTCCAAACAGTCGCAGAATGACTTCTGACACCAATGTAATAATCTTCCAGGAGACGGCTTCGGAATCAGTCCTTTTATTTCCACTCCACCATACACTTCTCCCACTCACTCTCCGTTGCTGGCAGACAACGGAGAGAGAGGACAGACTCCACACGAAGTTCCCTTCGCGCACGTGGCAACCCGAGGCTCCGTCCGCACGTGACCCTGCTTCTGTTATTTTCAGTCTGCCCCCGATCGTTCCCTCTCGCTCGCTCTTAAGACCCTCGTCACGTGGTTCCCCCAGCCAATCATGTATGGACAGCTCTCACCATTCTCGATGGTTCCCTGTCAATCCCGGGACCATGCCCCTCATCCGGCTCCCCATTCGCTGGGGCCCGAATGGCTAGGCCAATCACTTCCGATGACCTGTCGTGATGACGCATGGGCCATGGTCCCAATCTCAACCCTTATTGGCTACGAGCAGGACCGGCAAGCCAATCCCCACGTGAACCCTCTATGGCTGTTATTACATAAGCATTAACCAGCAAGGGAGACGTGCGTTTACTGTCTCGTTGATACAGTAAATATGCAGCAGCTAGTAAGTTACGGTACATCCGATAAGGTGCTTAGCATTCGTTCAAAACTTACCTTTCTTTGTGCAACTTCAGGTGTCGAACAAAGTTAGACGTTGTGGCAGCACCGTCTGTAATCTTCGACCCGCATGTTTTGCAAATTGCAACTCGTTTTTTGTCGACTACATCGTAATTTTTATAGCCAAACGAAACTATCTTCGGTATCATTTTGCCAACTGGCGCGTTGTTGCTTGTTGCGCTTCATTGGTTGTCTTGCAATGTGCCTGCTTAGATGCTGTCCAATCAAAACAACGTGGGACTACAGTGATTGGATGTCGTGCAGGCAGCGCGCGTGCTCTCTGCATGCATACAGGTGGTGCACATTTTTTTCACAAATGCAGATAAACTGAGAGCGGCGCGGCCGTGTGAACATTTTTTCCCCCAGTTTTCATGGGAAGTAGCAAGTCTTCTCGAGTCAAAAGGCGCAAGTCCAAGTGAAGTCACGAGTCATTGATGTTAAAGTCCAAGTCGAGTTGCAAGTCTTTGTACATTTTGTCGAGTCGAGTCTGAAGTCATCAAATTCATGACTCGAGTCTGACTCGAGTCCAAGTCACATGACTCGAGTCCACACCTCTGGCTCACTCACTCCACATCGAACAGCCCCCCTAATTAATAATCATAAGGTGACGTCCTCCAAATGGACACCTCCCCCCATTCATAATAATTAGCGGCTGACGTCACTCCACATGGGGGGCCGAGGTGCCTCCTCCCCCCTCCTCAGCGTTAACTTACAAACCTCACTACAAAGGCAAAACCCTCAAGTCAAGCAATCTCCGTAATGCTATTGAGACATCAAAGTAAAAAGGACGTCATGATGAACAAGGGATTATAACCTTAAAATGAAATAGGTCTGTGTCACTGCGCCCTTACAAATTGCACACGCATTAATGCAATGAATATCACGTCGCGGTCTGCTTTTTGCTTGCAAGTTTCAGATTAACTGCAATACACCCGTCCTTGGACGGGCTAAAGGCTAGTTGTAAATAATTGAGCAGTTTTACATACAGTGAGGGAAAAAAGTATTTGATCCCCTGCTGATTTTGTACGTTTGCCCACTGACAAAGAAATGATCAGTCTATAATTTTATGGTAGGTTTATTTGAACAGTGAGAGACAGAATAACAACAACAAAATCCAGAAAAAACGCATGTCAAAAATTTTATAAATTGATTTGCATTTCAACGAGAGAAATAAGTATTTGACCCCTCTGAAAAACATGACTTAGTACTTGGTGGCAAAACCCTTGTTGGCAATCACAGAGGTCAGACGTTTCTTGTAGTTGACCACCAGGTTTGCACACATCTCAGGAGGGATTTTGTCCCACTCCTCTTTGCAGATCTTCTCCAAGTCATTAAGGTTTCGAGGCTGACGTTTGGCAACTCGAACCTTCAGCTCCCTCCACAGATTTTCTATTGGATTAAGGTCTGGAGACTGACTAGGCCACTCCAGGACCTGAATGTGCTTCTTCTTGAGCCACTCCTTTGTTACCTTGGCCGTGTGTTTTGGGTCATTGTCATGCTGGAATACCCATCCACGACCCATTTTCAATGCCCTGGCTGAGGGAAGGAGGTTTTCACCCAAGATTTGACGGTACATGGCCCCGTCCATCGTCCCTTTGATGCGGTGAAGTTGTCCTGTCCCCTTAGCAGAAAAACACCCCCAAAGCATAATGTTTCCACCTCCATGTTTGACGGTGGGGATGGTGTTCTTGGGGTCATAGGCAGCATTCCTCCTCCTCCAAACACAGGAGTTGAGTTGATGCCAAAGAGCTCCATTTTGGTCTCATCTGACCACAACACTTTCACCCAGTTGTCCTCTGAATCATTGACAAACTTCAGACGGGCATGTATATGTGCTTTCTTGAGCAGAGGGATCTTGCGGGCGCTGCAGGATTTCAGTCCTTTACGGCGTACTGTGTTACCAACTGTTTTCTTGGTGTCTATGGTCCCAGTTGCCTTGAGATAATTGACAAGATTCTCCCGTGTATTTCTGGGCGGATTCCTCACCGTTCTCATGATCATTGCAACTCCACGAGGTGAGATTTGCATGGAGCCCCAGGCCGAGGGAGATTGACAGTTCTTTTGTGTTTCTTACATTTGCGAATAATCGCACCAACTGTTGTCACCTTCTCACCAAGCTGCTTGGCGATGGACTTGTAGCCCATTCCAGCCTTGTGTAGGTCTACAATCTTGTCCCTGACATTCTTGGAGAGCTCTTTGGTCTTGGCCATGGTGGAGAGTTTGGAATCTGATTGATTGATTGCTTCTGTGAACAGGTGTCTTTTATACAGGTAACAAGCTCAGATTAGGAGCACTCCCTTTAAGAGTGTGCTCCTAATCTCAGCTTGTTACCTATATAAAAGACACCTGGGATCCAGAAATCTTTCTGATTGAGAGGGGGTCAAATACTTATTTCCCTCATTGAAATGCAAATCAATTTATAAAATTTTTGACATGCGTTTTTTCTGGATTTTGTTGTTGTTATTCTGTCTCTCACTGTTCAAATAAACCTACCATTAAAATTATAGACTGATCATTTCTTTGTCAGTGGGCAAACATACAAAATCAGCAGGGGATCAAATACTTTGTTCCCTCACTGTATATAAATTGCATTGGCATATGTGGTCATTGACACGGTAAAACTAGTCAAGATGGTGTGGTGGTGTTGCAGTGTCAAGAAAAGTGCTTCATGGTGTCTTAAACTCTCTTCTCATTTGACAGCAATTGGAGAGTACAGCCATGTCTTTAGCTGCATGCAGTGAGGCATGGGGCGTCTGCGAGAATGCCGGCAATTCACGGAGCAAGACCAGAGGTCGAGCCATGCTGCCCACGTCTAGAGAGGTATTTGTGTGCTTGAATAATAATAGTGAAAATTATTGTACAGGCAGACCTTGCTTAGCGCTCAAAATGTGTATGCTGGAGAAGTGGCCACTAATCAAATCGGCGCATAAAGGAGTTCATTAGACAATTGTATATATGGGGATGCATTCCCAACAGCTTTAATTCTTACATGTGTAATGCGAGCGTAGGCTGGGGCTTCGCCGCCCCAGCCCCTAACCCATCCAGGCGACACGAGCCATCGGGGGAAGGGTTCAAGGGTGGAGCCCGCGGGCGCTAGGGGGTGGTATTATCTGGAAAGTTCTCAAGGGGTGTGGTGAAGGGCAGAGTCTGGGTGACGCGGGAAGGGGATATAATGGAGAGCCGGAAGGGGCTCGAGGTCAGTTGGTGAGAGCTGGAAGCTGGACCACGTCGCGGGTCTCCGTGAGCCATCGGCCACGTGGCGACGCGGAGACGGCTCCCAGCGCGCCGTCTGCCAGCGGTGCGCGGGAGCGGGGAAGCGGGACGCCAGCTCACGCGACGCGCCGCGGAACGTCCGAGAGAGCGGAACGCGAGCTGTCCATATAACGAAGAAATAAACAGACGGAGACACAGTCGCTTCTTTTTTGGTTCTTTCGGTAAAGTCACGTAGAAGGGAAATAATAAAATAATAAAAATAAAACATAATAAAATACAATTTTCACGACGTTTCGGCCACAACGCAAGCAGCCGTCCTCAGGTGAAGAACAGGTCTGTCGGGGAGACAGCGTCTGAATGAACACAGTCGCTTGTCGTCGACCTGTATTATTGCACATGTATGAGCAATATATGAGGGCTTCATTGAGGTATTGGTAACAGCACTAATAATACAGATGCTAAAACTTCTTTTGAATAAGTAATATTTTAAAATACTTTTTTTTAAACACGCTTTAATGAAATGTACCGTATGAGTAATGGCAGAACTCCACAACTCCAGGAAGTGGCCCCGAGGCTTGCCATAATGTAAGGGACCGTGGTCAATTACAGCCTACGTAAGTTGAGCGTTGACAATTAGACCCAAGCCGAAACATAACATATAAAAAAGATTGTTTCAAAATATATATTTTATTTTTTTTGATAGAATATAGTATTGTCATTGATACGGCTATTTTAATACACACAATGGACTGGAAGGACAAGATTAAAGGGCTCGTATAATGCACATGCATAATGTGCGTTGACTCATTAATCGCCCCCCCTCCACTTTACGCAAGAGCGTGAAGTGTGGTCACCACATCTACGCCTCTATATAAGGAACAAAACAGGTGGACTTCTCCACAAATCTGTCTGTCGCCTGATGAAGCTAGTTGTAATACTGGCAAAACATCGTACTCAGATTGTAAATGTTGTGGCTTGGCTCTCCAACACACCAGTGTGCTGTACTAGTGACAAATTGGCATGTTCTGTTTACATTACAACCCTTACTAGTTGGCTGTGTCGGGTGGTGGTGGATTTTAACGACACATATATTTACACGATCTAACAAAACAAACCTCTTATGGATGATATTCGTCGTGAAAGCCTACATGTTAAACGGGATATTCGATGTCCCCTGTGAAGCCGATGGCGTTTATTTTACGGCTCGTACATCTTAGTATTAACCAGGACGGCCTGTCGGAATAGAACCGCAAACCTCTGCAACAAGTGGCAAATGCACTACCGCTGAGCCACGTCAATTATTTTATTCATAAACTTAGGTTTCCACGGCCAGCGTTATGATGCATAGTTGATTTGTGGGCTTAATTGAGGAGTGTGTATGTTCTCCACCTGCTGTACATGGACGACTCGTAGACTGAACTCTTAGTAAGGGCTTGCGCCAGTTTATTAACACAGAGGTAACACAACACACCAGAGGTAGGTGTCCCTACACTCAGTCCTTGACGCGGACGTCAGGCTCTATCTATTCCTAGCCTGGGCTATCTCTTGGCCTCTCACTCGAGTTGGGATGGGGGCTTATCCAACACCACCCGACCGAGGAGAGCAGCACCCCACGTAATCTTAACCGGCTCTTGCAGACTTCTCTGAGCCCTACCCCTGGCTGTATCTTCGGCTCTCCTACTCGTAGAACCCGGACGGGGGGTCAGCCAACACCGTCCGGTCACGAGCAGGAGAGACCTTAAGACGCTCACCATCCCGGGCTCCCACAACGACCCCGCTTTCGCCACGGGGTCCCCCTTAAGTATTTCCCGTGACATGACGTCATTGCGCCTCACAGCGCTCATGATGTCATGTCGTCATACTACTCTACACATGTGTAGTGAGTGACATTGGGGATGTAACTGTATGGTGCCAGACAGCATCGTGTGTGTTGCAGAGTGATGCCGGCTCTAGCAGAGCACGGCGTGCGATGCACTGTGTTGCCTCTGAAGAAGAACTTCTGCAACTCAGTTGGACTCACTACACATGGATTTCCTCCCATAAAATAAAAAACCCCTTCCAATTGAACATGTATTGCTCATCTATCCCAATGCTGGAAATTACTTGCAAAATTACTGAATTCGGATGACACATGCAATCATCATCCCCTCCTGCTGCCAAAAAAATGGCATGACCCTCGTTAAAAATATTCTTGAGACTTAGGATTTTCTGGGTCAGGAAGTGTAACAATAATAAAAATGTCCTTGTCCCTAACTCTTGTTTCTGTCCTCCTGACAGGTGGAGGTGAATGTGAGTGTGCGCCACATGTACCTGTACAGCCGCGAGGTGCGTGGGGTGGTGGCACGTCTCCGCGCCGAGTGTGGGTCACTGTCCGTGCACGCAGTTGCCTTGGCCCACACTCAAGGTGATCTGAACAAGGCCTTGGGACACGTTCGTAATGAGAAACAGGCAAATGTGCAAGCATCTAGCATGCGATCGCGACGACCTACACGTGAGGTGGTAAGTCTTGAATAATAATAATTTAGTTGACAGTAATACCCCGGTTTATGTCGGGGATGCTTTTCTTAAATGTGCGACAACGAATACCGAAACGACGTAAATCAACGCAATTTTGCCACGAGGACTAAACAATGCTGAAGCCGTGTTAATGCGTGCATCTTCATCCTAGACGTATCCGCAACATTACATTCAATTACTAAAAATACTACACTCAATACTAGTTTCGGCAGTAAACGTTAAAACATTATTAGCAGTACATTATGAAAATAAAATCACTAAAATATCATGCGTAATTACTATATTGTACTCCATAGTACAGAACATTTCTTTATGCGCGATGCAAAGTAGTTTGTGTACAGGGTTAGGTGGAGGTGAAGGTTGAGAGGCGACAGTTACGAGAAAGGGCAGACGATGCTGTCAGCGACATGAGTGTGGGTTGAGGCAATGCTAGTCGGGTAGCGGTGGTGTTGATAATGAAGTGACAACGTATTTTCTAAACGATATAAAAGGGGGAGGTGTAAAATCGCAAGGCTTACAGCGCAAGGCTATCACGAAGGCGCAGTACAGCACATACAGTAGTCTGCAGTAGCTACATGTTGTGATGTTGCTTTGTGGAATGCCAATTGAGGAATTTGTCGGTCATTTGTGAATTTGGAAAATTTGAACCGTGACAGCAACACACATTGGCCTACTCTTATCAAACTAGCTTCTTTGCCCATCCTAGGACGGAAGCTGTAATATTTACGAAAAAAATTAGCAGAGTATAATTGTATTTTGTGTTAATTGAATGGCAGTGAATCTTGCACGAAATTATGTCATAAAACACTTCACTGCATTTCACTGTAGCACTGTATATAGCTGACCTTCAATTTGTTCTAATTCACTGCTCTGATACTTTATTATTTTCTGCTTTCGGTCGCTGGGGTGCAAATAAATTGGATTGCAATACAATATCTGGAAAATCACCGAGAAATGTCTATGTAACCAAAATGTAGAAGCATAAATTAGACTTATCTTAGGAAAAAATATAGACCCCAAATCCAATTTGTTGCCGCGTAGAATTATTTATTAGATTCATTTTAAATAAAGAAACGTGAAACTTAAAGCGAATTTGCAACAAATAATAATTCTGCTCTACCTTAATGACGGGGGTGCGGCATGTGGAGTGACGTCACGCGCGGGACACAAACACCCTAATTAATAATCATGAGCGGATGACGTCACTGATGTGGACCACGCCACCCACCCCCTCATTAATAATCAAGAGTGGATGATGTCATTCCACATGGAGTTCCCCCCCTGATCAATAATCATGAGCGGATTCCGTCACTCCACATGGAGCTCCCCCCCTTCATCAATGATCATGGAATGATGATGTCACTCATGTGGACCCTGGCCCCACCCCCTCATTAATAATCATGAGCGGGTCTTTATTTTCGATTGAATATTTCAGATTAACTGCAATACACCCGTCCTTGGACGGGCTATAGGCTACTTTTATAATAATTTAGAAGCAAAAATTAGACTTACCTTTTGTTTCAAGTGCTGAAGAAATAAATAAAGACACCAAATACACTTTGTTGCTGCGTAGAAATATTGATTTGATTACATTTCAATAAAGAAACGTCAAATTTAAAGTTAATTTGCGTAAAACAAATTATTTCCAATCAACCTGCGGGAATGTAAAAATCCACCCGCTCATGATTATGAATGAGGGGGGGGTGTCTCTTTTGCAGTGACGTCACGTACGGATGTAGCACTGCTGCGTATATTTATTTTTTACTTTCTGTAAAGAAACGTCATATTTGAAGCAACTTTGCGAAAAAACTATCTTTCCACTCGGCCTTCCGCGTGAGTGTAAAAATCCACCCGTTCATGATTATTTTATTATTAATGACGGGGGAGGGGGTATGTGGAGTGACGTCACGTGCATTACACACATTTCTGGGCTATTATAGTAGTAATGCCATCAGCGGGAATTATAACGTCCACTGTGAAGCGTCACTTTCATGTAAATTGCATCATCAGAATCGCTGATTTAGATCTCTGTATCGCGAGAAGAAAGCTCAAAGTGGTCCATGGGCGACCGGGATTTTGCTTTGGTGGCCATTGGACTTTGGAACTCTTTGTCAAAGTTGGTCAGGGAGTCTAGTTCAGTTTGGGCCTTCAGGTCCCCCCTAAAAATATTTATCTTTTAAGAAAGCATCTCGAATTTTAACTTAGCCACTTCTTACCCCCCCCCCCCCCATTGTAAGGCACCTTGATGTTTTATGCATGGGGTCAGTAAAAGAGAAGAAGCAGAAAGAGAAGTGTTGTGAGCTGCGGTCCTGAGTGAATGTGTGTAGCTCGGTGAGTGAGCGTGTGGGTGATTTGCCACAGTGTAATGGTTAGCACACTGGATTTGCGATGATCCTAAGGTCACCAGTTTGTTTCTATGGCAGTTGAAACAACGGTGCAAGTCTCTCGAATTCCCCCCCTCCACTTGTGTAAGAACTCATCATTCATTCGTCGGAAATGTAAAAAAACAATTCAGGACCTGACTGTGACTCAGTGTGGATTTCCTGGACTAAGTCTATTTTATTATTATAAAGAATTAAAGGGGCTGTTTGACACGACTAGAGAGCTGGCTTGCACTGCAGGGAACTTAATATTCAACTTGGATTCCGCAACCCTCAATGGCCATTTTAAGTTAAATTTGTGCATGTAAGACTCGCACAAACAACCATACCCAGAAACCCATAGACCCCAACAGAGACCCATACATTCCTACAGACACTCAGACTCACACAGAGACCCCATACTCACAGAGACCCATAGCCTCACACAGAGATCCATACACTCAAAGGCCCAAAAACTCACACAGAAATCTATAGATTCGCACAGAGGTCAATAGAATTAGAATTTGAATATTTATTTATACTGGATGCATCTGATGAGCTATAACGATCTGTTTTCACAGACGTCCAATCTTGTGGGTCAGAAAATAACAACAAAAATACGATACAAAAACATCACAGGTAAGGTAAACAAATTGTTTCGAAATATACAAATTAAACTGAACTCTTTTTATCTTACCATAGACTCATACAAACATGTTGGACTCGCACAGAGACCTTAACCACTAAACCTCGAACAATTAAAACCCTCTAAACCCCTAACTATCTAAATCCATAACCATCTAAACCGCTAACCCTCTCAACCCATTTACCCTTACAACCCTAATCTTTAAACCCCTCGCCCTCTAAAAGCTTAAACTCTAAACCACCAAAACACTAACCATCTCAACCCCTAACCCTCTAAATTCCTATACCCCTAACCCTCAACCCCTTTACCCTTAAAACCCTAACCCACCAAAACCCTCACTCTCTAAACCCCTTATTCTTTTAACCCTAACCGTCTAAGCCATTAAAAACCAAAACTTCGAAACCCTCTGAATCCCTAACCCTCTAAACCTTGAAACCCTAACCTTCTAAAACCCTAAATCCTTAACATTCTAAATACCAACCAATCTAAACCACTACCCTCTAAAGAACTAACCCTCTAGACCCCTAACCCTCTGAACTCATAACCTCCTAAATCCTCAACCTCTAAAACCCTAACCCTCAAACCCCTAACGTTCTAAAACCCTAAATCTGTAACCTAATCCCAACACATTTAAACCCCAACCCTCTAAAGAACGAACCCTCTCGACACCTAACCCTTAAAACACCTATGCCCCTAAAATGCAATATTAGTTGTGAAAGTCTACGTGTTAAACCCTCAACTCTCAAACCACTAAACCTGTAACACTGTAAATCACTAACCCTTGAAACCCCGATACCTCTAAACCCCTAAACACATACCCTTATAACCTCAACTACTAACCATCTAAACCATTCAACATCCAACAATCGAAAGAAAAAACCTCTAAACACGTAACTCTCTAAACCCCTAACCCTCTAAAACCCATAAACCTCTAAACACGTAACTCTCTAAACCCTCTAAACTCAAAACGTTCTAAACTCTAACCCTCTAAACACCAAATCCTCTGAAGGACTTTCCCCTTAAGACCCCAACCGTCTAAACACCTCACCCTATAAAACGGCAACCCATAAACCCCCAACACTCTTAACTGCCTAAACCCTTAACCTTATAAACCCCAAACCGTCGAAACCCCTAAACCTGTAAAACCGTAACCCACTAAACCCCTCACCTTATAAACCCCTAATCCCCTAAACATCAAAACCTCTAAACCCATAACCTTCTAAAACTCTTCTGTGAACAGGTGTCTTTTATACAGGTAACAAGCCGAGATTAGGAGCGCTCCCTTTAAGAGTGTGCTCCTAATCTCAGCTCGTTACCTGTATAAAAGACACCTGGGAGCCAGAAATCTTTCTGATTGAGAGGGGGTCAAATACTTATTTCCCTCATTAAAATGCAAATCAAGTTATAACATTTTTGACGTGCGTTTTTCTGGATTTTGTTGTTATTCTGTCTTTCACTGTTCAAATAAACCTACCATTAAAATTATAGACTGATCATTTCTATGTCAGTGGGCAAACGTACAAAATCAGCAGGGGATCAAATACTTTTCTCCCTCACTGTAAACCCAAAACCCTATAAACTCCTAACCCTCTAAACCCCTTTAACCTCTAAACTCCTTTACCCTTAAACCCCTTTACCCTAAAAACCCTAACCCTCTAAAACCCTTTACCCCAAATAGACTTATCCTCTAAACACCTAACCCTCTAAACCCCAACCCTCTAAACCCCTAACTCTCGAATCCCCTCAACCCCTAAACCCTATAACCCTCGAAATCCCTAAACCTCTAAACCCCTTATCCCTGAAATAACCCAAAACCTCTAAACCCTTAACTTTATAAATCCCTAACCCTCTAAACCCCTAACCCTTTGTGTGGAATGTGGTGGGGGTGGGATCATGGGGTGGGTGGGTGCAATGTGTGTGTGGTGTGCGTTGGGTGGTGGGTATCACAGGGGGGTGAATGGGTGCAGGGTGTGTGTGGTGGGTATGGTGGTAGTGGTTGTGGTTCACAACGATCCGTGACCACCACCACCACCTCTACTGTGTGGTGGACCGGCCACCACACAGCAGCATGCGTCGGAGGAGTGAACGGATGGTTCTCCCTATGCGGGCCAGACTCCCTCGCTTCCTCTTCTCCTCCTGCATCACATCACCTGATCCTCTTTCCTTGTCATCTCCTTCTCCACCAATGTCTCCTCCATCTGCACCACCATCTCCTCCTCCTGCTCCTTCGTCCATACCTCCTCTGTCTCCCCCCTCATCTCTTCTTCCTGCACCACCAGCTCCTCCACCAGGGTCTCCTCCTCCTGCACCACCAGCTCCTCCACCAGGGTCTCCTCCTCCTGCACCACCAGCTCCTCCACCAGGGTCTCCTCCTCCTGCACCACCAGCTCCTCCACCAGGGTCTCCTCCTCCTGCACCACCAGCTCCTCCACCAGGGTCTCCTCCTCCTGCACCACCAGCTCCTCCACCAGGGTCTCCTCCTCCTGCACCACCAGCTCCTCCACCAGGGTCTCCTCCTGCACCAACAGCTCCTCCACCGGAGTCTCCTCCTCCTGCACCACCAGCTCTTCCACCAGGGTCTCCTCCTCCTGCACCACCAGCTCTTCCACCAGGGTCTCCTCCTCCTGCACCACCAGCTCCTCCACCAGGATCTCCTCCTCCTGCACCACCAGCTCCTCCACCAGGGTCTCCTCCTCCTGCACCAACAGCTCCTCCACCAGGGTCTCCTCCTCCTGCACCAACAGCTCCTCCACCAGGGTCTCCTCCTCCTGCACCACCAGCTCCTCCACCAGGGTCTCCTCCTCCTGCACCACCAGCTCCTCCACCAGGGTCTCCTCCTCCTGCACCACCAGTTCTTCCACCAGGGTCTCCTCCTCCTGCACCAACAGCTCCTCCACCAGGGTCTCCTCCTCCTGCACCAACAGCTCCTCCACCAGGGTCTCCTCCTCCTGCACCAACAGCTCCTCCACCAGGGTCTCCTCCTCCTGCACCACCAGCTCCTCCACCAGGGTCTCCTCCTCCTGCACCAACAGCTCCTCCACCAGAGTCTCCTCTTCCTCCACAACAACCGTCAGCCATTTAGAGGCCTGGGTGAGCGCGGAGGATGGGGGCAGCGCCGGCTCCGCTCTGTAAAAAGATGCGCACGACACCGTTCCAACTTCCTGCTACAGCAGAGATCGCACTCCCCCCCCCCACCATCGTGCAGAGATAGATTAACCAGGTTAATAACGATGCTGCAGTAACGCAGCATACCTTTGCCCATCGTGGGTCTGGTTACAAAATGGGCATTAGTCTTAAGATATCACACTGGATGAAAGGCTACATGGCAAAGATATGGCTGCTTCATTATTTGTCCTCACCCAGAAACCAATTATAAAAATACATCCGTATATAACCGAATGTACACGTGGGGTTTGAACTGTACATGTGTTCGTTTGCAGGCGGCAGGGCTGGAACTCACAGAGGGACCTGGGTTTATGCCCAAACTTGGGCCACTTTCTCCGTGTAGAATGTGGAGTGTGTTCTACCCCCCCCCCCGTTTTATCCTGCATTGGTTTCCAAAATCAGAATAAATTATTTAGACTGGATGAAGAGGAATCCGATAAGCTATGAAGCTCTTCTTTCACAGATATGCAGTCGAGGCACAGGGTCAGCAAGTTACAACAACAAACAAAAGAAAATGAGTGCAAAGTGTAAAAATGTAAGGAAGTCACAAAATAACTGAGCATATAAGCACAAAGTACGTAAAATCCTGCCAGTTTTTCAACACTAAATACAAATTTAGGGGTTGTTACGGGAAGAAAGGCGGACAAACACAAGGGTGTCTGGACCCACACACGGGTGTCTACATCCACGTCCGCATCGGTTAACCCTGGGGGGGCATGGGGGCGTTGTGATCCCCCATAGCCCCACCCCTCGGAGAGGATTCTTATAAAAGGCGGGGAGCCAGAGGGCTCGAGGCCAGTGTGTTAGACGCTTACCAGAGAAGACTGAAGACCGGCAGAATAGGCCCTGGAACTCCCCTGGCTCGCTGTCCTTGTCAGGGCCGAGCAGGGCAAGTGGCGCGGCCCCAAGAGCTCCAGGACCGCTGCTCTTGTAAGAGCACGGCCTGGTTAGCTGGGTGCCGGGATCCGTGCTTGACCAGGGCCGGATCAGATAGCCTCCCCTAGCACTCATAGCGGAGGACTGGGAATAGGAGAAGTCAGGGGATAGTGCTAGGGGTGTTTCCCATTGAGTACGGGTGAAGGGGCCATTACCCCTTCAAGTATTGTTACCGCCTTTTGGTTAAATAAAAGAGTGTGCCTCAACTACGTCGTCTGTCTCCCTGAGAACTCACTACACTTGTATAAGTGTAGTGTATCGTGTCGTGTATAGTGTAGTGTGTAGGTTAAACGTTGAGTTTTATAAGGGCACCACGGGGTGACCAGCCCCTCCCCACCCAGCCCCACCCCCCACCCAGCCCCTCCCCTCCTCCCCCAGCCCCTCCCCACCCTCCCCTCCCTCAGCCCCTCCCCACCCTCCCATCTCCACCCAGCCCCACCCCTCCCACCCCCACCCTCCCCTCCTCATGCACGACAGACAAATAATCCCTGGTGGGCAGTGTGGAATCTGTTGTTCCTACCGGTATAACAGTGGGAAATATCTGAACCGGTCCTGGGCCTCCCCTTGATCGACTCAACCTCAAATGAGTACCTGATACAGTGGGTACACATCACCACGAGGGAGACAAATGCGTGGTGTTGGCTACCCACTCCCCTGTGTACTGTGCCCGTCCTCTGTAGGTCCTCACTAACACCACTTGCCTCAAAAATTTGTTAAGGCTATGAGGGGGGATCTTTGTCTTTGTACAGTGGCATTGGCTACGTATAAACTGATACTTTGAACGGAGTTTATAATACAGCATGGCCTACGTGTAACGCATCATATACCGTGAAGACAGCACCATGAAAGTGTGTGCCGTATAATACAGAGTATGTGTAAAGGAGCATAGCCTGTGCACGTACTGCAGCGTTACTTTGAACTGAAACGTGGCATGGCCGTTATGTGTAGAACAGCATTTCTTGTGTATATGTAGTGGGTTCCCACGGAGACTGGAGACGTAGCTTAGAGGCAACACGGTTTATTTAAATCTTATAACAGAAGCCCCTTTTACTCCCACTACTTGGGGAGGTATGGCCTCCGGGCTAACGTGCCCTATCACTGGGGCTACGGGCTCTGAGTCCTCCGACTAAGGGTGGCCTCGGGGAGGCTATGCTGACCCGACCCAGCCAAGGTGCGGGTCTCAACCACTGGTCCGTGCTCGGCCCCGCCCCTTAAAAGGACGTCGGGTCCCGGGTCCCAGGGTCCCAGGGTCCCGGGGTCCCAGGGTCCTAGCCTAGCCGGTCTTCAGTCTTCGTCTTCAGAGCACTGCCTCGGGCCGTCCTGGGGTCCGTCTTTTATACCCACCTTGGGGACTCTCCACCCCCGGTACCGCCCCCTTTCTGGAACCTTCAAGGTGGCTCTGGAATAACCCCCCAACCCCTCGGGATCGGGGGGGGGGGAACTCGGCCTCTCAACGGTCCCGGTTCTCTCTCTAACTCACGGTGGCACCCCCTGCAGACTCGTGCCCGCAACTACAGGTGGTGTGTGCTTTGCATTTAGAGAGAGCATGGCATCTGTGTGTGTGTACTGCATGACACACGGTGTACGGTGTGTAATCCACAGTGATGGGCTGCTGCTGCTGCACCTGTTGACGTTGATGTCGGGGCAGGCAGAGTCCTCGCTCCGGGTCCCGGTGGCGTTGCTCCGGGGGAACGTGCAGAAGAAGGCGTTGGCCAGGAGGCAGGCGGCCTGCTCCTGAGACATCGTCAGCATCAAGCCGGTGTCCCGGCGGAGCAGCGGCAGGGGCTGGGGACACGTGCGGTGCACAGGGCGCAGCGACGTCACACGCGGCAACGGGTGGCACGGGGTTGCAGAGGAGCAACGGCGCAATGGTAACACCGATGCAGAGCACTGAGCCTGCAGCACTGGGATGCTGGGGTCTGGATCAAGGAGTTCTGAAATGCACGTAAACCAGATGATTGTTGTACACGTGAGGTTAATGCTGCAGCCCTGCAATTACTTGCTCATGCAACTGCTGGTGAAAGAACCTCCACTAGAGGGAGGTCTAGAGTGCCGATCCGGTGGGTATGTTTTGGCCAACTTTTCCACACTGACCATTCGTCTTGAACGAGGTGGGAGTACTCGCCATTTAGCCCACTGCACGCGACCCACCGATGGACTGTGGGTGGACAAAACAGGGAATTGTAAGAATCCTGGTCAATGTTTTCAAGGCCAGGCTGGGAGATCGAACCGCGACATTTGAAGTCAATCGTGACAACCATCCCACAGTCATGGCAGCAGCCCTTTTGCAGAAATAAAATAAAATATTGGAGAGGGCTTCACACAAGAAACAAGAAGATTTAGTGGTTTGGACGTGGCTCTCCAATGAGTACAGATAGGGTACCACAAGTAGCGGTGCATACTCGGGCGCAAAGAAATAGAAGCAGAGACAAAGAATGAGATAGATCGATGCAATAAAGAATTGGCAGTGGTGCACCAAGCACGACCCCTTGCTGAGCGCTGCAGCAGCAGCCCCCCCCACCCCCGGACCCCTCCCCCACCCTCCACTTCTCACCCTGACGCCACACAACCCGTAGGTAGGCGATGCCCTCTGGTGGACAAGGCGCGGTACAGGCGGCAGCACGAGACGCCAGCAGCGTTGCGCTGCCAGGGTTACTCACCCGAACACCTCCGTACACTTACACACACCACACCTCTATACACCTCTATACACTCACACACACCTACACACTTACAAAGACAAAGATCCCCCGTATAGCCTTAACAGACTGTAGAGGCAAGTGCTGTTAGCGAGCACCTATGAAGGCCGGAACGGTACACGAGGGGTGGGTGGCCAGCACCACGCCCGACCGCCTTTGTCTCCCCAGTGGCGATGTTTACACACCGCACCAGGTACTCATTTAAGGCTGAGTCGACCTAGGGGAGGCCCAGGACCGGTTCAGATAATCGTCACTGGTGTTAGCCGTGAGTGGGAATCGAACCCGGGTCGCCAGGTTCATAGCGCAGCGCGCTAACTGCTACACTACCGCTCCCCACACACCTACACGCACACACCTCTACACACTTACACACCTACACACACACACCTATACAACAACAACCGCCATTCGCCACTAAGTGGCGGTGACGTCACCACGACGCTTGTGCCAGGCCAAGTGCACCTTGAGGCCACGTGAAGTGTCGAACGCCCGCTGGCAGGAGGTCACGGGCAGACCCAGCAGGTGCCACGGGTCGACTGACCGAGATGACCGAGATGACTGGCTGATGCACCACCTGTGGCCCCCTACCGTACCAACTTGCTGTGCTTTAGCCACCCGGCGCTCCGCTCGTTGTTGTGAACGTCGCTCCTCAGCCCTCCGTTGTTGTTGGAGGGCGACTGCCTCCAACTGCCCAGTAGCGTCCTTCACGAGCCTCCTCCACTGAGGCCGATCTTGACACTGCTGGTACCAGTCATCGGCAAGTCCACTCAGCTCCACGTCCTCCTGTACCACATCACTCCATCTCTTCTCTAGCCCGCGCCGCGCCCGTTTAGCCCCCTCGATTTTAGGCATGCGGTAGCTGGGCATGCGTGCTACATGACCCAGCCAACGCAGCCTTGCCTGCCGGAGGAGCTCACCGATGGGACTTTGCCCAGATCTTTCAAGGATTTGTGAGCTCCTTACACAATCCAGCCTGGTTAAACCCAGGATGGATCGTAGGCAGGCCAGCCTAAATGTTTCCAACCGACGAAGTTGCTCCATTAGGGGGGTCCACGTTTCGCAAGCGTAGAGAAGGGAGGGAATGACCGTGGCCGAGAAGACCTGAAGCTTCGTGCGGAGGTAGCTTCCACACAGCGTTACGCAACCGATGAAAAGATAATGCCGCTCGACTGATTCGGAGTGAGACCTCTGCTGATAAACTGGAGCCGGTCATAAGCACACTGCCCAGGTATGGGAAACTCTCCACTCTCTCCACAACTGCCCCATCACCGATTGGGAGTTGTGGGGGTGGAGTGTCTGATGGTACAAAATACCCAGGCAGGTGCTTAGTTTTGGTGGGGCTGATGGTAAGGCCCCACCTCTTAGTGGCACGCTCCAGTTTCAGCAGCAGCGTCTCCAACTCCTCTTCTGAATGAGCAGCTATTACCAAATCATCGGCATACATAACGTGGTCGATCAGCCTCCCATTATATCTGTACCAAATGGAAATTCCCCCGGTACAGCTATTGAAGGCTTCACGAACTACGCAGTCGAAATAGATGTTAAATAATGTGGGAGCCTGAGGACATCCCTGTCGCACCACAAGGTGTACAGGGGAAGGCTCTGATTCCCGGCCACGTAGTTTTACCCGGGCCCGCTCACCATCATGAAGGTCCTTAATGATCGTGAACAGAGGGTCAGGGACTCCGAAAGCACGAAGAACAACCCAGAGCCCAGGCCTACTGATGGTATCATAGGCCTTGACCAGGTCAATAAAGCAGAGATGAAGGTCTTGTTGGAATTCCCTACACCTCTGCTGTAGCAGACAGACAGAAAATATGGCATCTGTACAGGACCGCCCTTTCCTGAAACCGCATTGGAGTTCTGCAAGCCTCTCCTCAGCGTGCCGAGCAAGGCATCCTTCCAATCCTGCGGTACCCGTCCAGCGGTCCAGACTGTTGTTATGATGTCATATAGGGCAGTCTGTGCACAAGCGCCACCCTCCCTCAGCATTTCGCTTGGGAGATCATCTCTGCCCGGTGCCTTTCCTGGTCTCAGACTCCGGATCGCCTTCAGTACTTCCTCAACAGATGGCACCTCAGCCAGCCACTCACAGGGGGTGACCTCCTCCAATATTTGAGGCACCGCAGCCTCAGCAGGGTTATCCCCACTTTGTGCCATGATGTTTTCCTGGCTGAGAGATTTTCCCTCCCCCAGGACCTCACACACACCTATATACACTTACACACACACACCTCTATACACTCACACACACCTACACACACACACTTCTATACACTCACACACACCTACACACACACCTCTAGACACTTACACACATCTACACACACACCTCTATACACACACCTCTATACACTCACACACACCTACACACACCTCTATACACTCACACACACCTACACACACCTCTATACACTCACACACACTGACACACACCTCTATACACTTACACCTACACACACCTCTATACACCTAAACACCTACACACACACCTCTATATACCTAAACACCTACACACACCTCTATACACGTACACACACCTACACACACACCTCTATACACTTACACACACCTACACACACACCTCTATACACTTACACACACACCTCTATACACTTACACACACACCTCTACACCTAAACACCCACACACACACCTCTATACCCTTACTCACACCTACACACACACCTCTATACACGTACACACACCCACACACACACCTCTATACACTTACACACACACCTCTATACACCTAAACACCTACACACACACCTCTATACACGTACACACACCTACACACACACCTCTATACACTTACACACCTCTATACACCTAAACACCTACACACACCTCTATACCCTTACTCACACCTACACGCAGGAGGAGGTGGTAGTGCGGGAACGAAAGGGCCTGGCTCGTGTGGCGAACGCGATCCATGCGCTCCTCCGCAGCATGATGCTGTTTTGTTGCGACCGGTCGACCGCACAGTTGGGGTGATGGAGGTGGTGCGGTGCTTACCATGACCGCTATCACCACATGCACCACACCATCTACCCACCCACCCCGTGATACACACCACACACACCACACACCCCACTCACACCACACACACCACACACACCACTCACACCACACACACCACACACACCACTCACACCACACACACCACACACACCGACACACCGCACACACCGCACCACCACACACACACCCACTCACACCCCTCATACCACTCACACTACACACACCACACACACCACACACACCACTCACACCACACCACACCACACACACCACACGGTTCCCCGGAAAGACGGTGCCACTGGGACCGCAGCCGGGGAAGGAAACTGAGCAGCAGATGCCAGGACTGGACTGGACAATGACTGCTGCCAACAGACTAACTCTGTTCAGAGATAGGATCAATCCAATGTATTATGTAATACTTATCATTGTTGTTTTTATTATTAACGTCATGACATGAACTTATGAGGAAACAATGTAACTTTGCATTGCTTGTGAGTGCTGCCTGGGTTTGTTAAATGTGCCTTGGCTCGTGTGCAGTGTCCCGGCTGTGTGTGCGGCGGTACAATGACAACTATGTCATGAGAGAAGTTTCAGGCAATGGCCTTCTTCAGAACGTGTACAGGCAGTGGTGGGAAAAGATAATCAGGCGATTCGTCTGACACATCCGCCCCCTAACTGCCCCACTGCCCCTCTGCCAAGCTGCTCCGCTGTCCTGCTGCCCCAATGCCCT
>NW_024705627.1:0-30673 GCF_018977255.1 Callorhinchus milii | reverse complement strand
CGCAAGGGATTTGATTGCGCACGGCAGTGTTTGCGCACGGCGGTGTTTGCGCACGGCGGTGTGTTGCGCACGGCTGTGTTTGCGCACGGCGGTGTTTGCGCACAGCGGTGTTTGCGCACAGCGGTGTTTGCGCACGGCGGTGTTTGCGCACTGCGGTATTTGCGCACGGAGGTGTTCGCGCACGGAGTTGTTGCGCACGGCGTTGTTTGCGCACGGCGTTGTTTGCGCAGGGCAGTGTTTGCGCACGGCGGTGTTTGCGCACGGGCAGTGTTTGCTCAAGGTTGTGTTTGCTCACGGAGTGTTTGCGCGTGGTGTTTGCGCAGGGCGGTGTTTGCGCACGGCGGTGTTTGCGCACGGCAGTGTTTGCGCAAAGGTGTGTTTGCTCAAGGTTGTATTTGCTCACGAGTGTTTGCGCAAAGGTGTGTTTGCACAGGGCATTGTTTGCGCAATGGTGTGTTTGCGCAAGGCTGTGTTTGCGCAGGCTGTGTTTGCTCAGGCTGTGTTTGACAAGGCTGTGTTTGCGCTAGGCACTGTTTGCACCAGGCAGTGTTTGCCCAATTTGTGTTTGCGCAAGCTTGTGTTTGTCGAAGCTTGTGTTTGCGCAGCGTTGTGTTTGCGCATGCTTGTGTTTGCGCAAGCTTGTGTTTGCGCAATCTTGTGTTTGCGCAAGGCTGTGTTTGCGCCAGGCTGTGTTTGCGCCAGGCAGTGTTTGCGCCAGGCAGTGTTTGCGCCAGGCAGTGTTTTGCGCCAGGCAGTGTTTGCGCAAGGTTGTGTTTGCGCAGGGTTGTGTTTGCGCGCAAAGTTGTCTTTGCGCAGGGCATTGTTTGCGCAAAGGTGTGTTTGCGCAAGGCTTTGTTTGTGCAACGCTGTGTGTGCACGCTGTTTTTTTGCACGGTGTGTTTGCGCAAGGCAGTGTTTGAGCAATTGAGTGTTTGCGCAAGGTTGTGTTTGCGCAAGATTGTGTTTTGCGCAAGGATTGTTTAGGCCAGGGAATGTTTGCGCAAGTGATTGTTTGCGGCAAGTGCATTGTTTGCGCACGGCAGTGTTTGCGCACGGCAGTGTTTGCCGCACGGTGTGTTTTGCGCAAGCAGTGTTTGCGCAAGGCAGTTTGAGCAAGGCAGTTGTTTGAGCAAGGATGTGATTGCGCCAGGCAGTGTTTGCACCAGGCAGTGTTTGCGCCAGGCAGTGTTGCGCCAGGCAGTGTTTGCGCCAGGCAGTGTTTGCGCAAGGTTGTGTTTGCGCAAGGTTGTGTTTGCGCATAGGTGTGTTTGCGCCAGGCTGTGTTTGCGCCAGCAGTGTTTGCGCCAGCAGTGTTTGCGCCAGGCAGTGTTTGCGCCAGGCAGTGTTTGCGCCAGGCAGTGTTTGCGCCAGGCAGTGTTTGCGCAAAGTTGTGTTTGCGCAAAGTTGTCTTTTGCGCAGAGCATTGTTTGCGCAAGATGTGTTTGCGCAAGCTTTGTTTGCGCCTTGTGTTTGTGCACGCTGTTTTTTTGCACGGTGTGTTTGCGCAAGGCAGTGTTTGAGCAATGGAGTGTTTGCGGAAGGCAGTGTTTGCGCAAGCTTGTGTGTTTGCGCAAGCTTGTGTTTGCGCAAGATTGTGTTTGCGCAAGGGATGATTGTTTGCGCAAGGGATTGTTTGCACAAGGTATTGATTGCGCACGGCAGTGTTTGGCCGGCGGGTGTTTGCGCACGGCTGTGTTTGCGCACGGCGGTGTTTACGCACTGTGGTGTTTGCGCACGGCGTGTTTTGCGCACGGCGGTGTTTGCGCACGGCGGTGTTTTGCGCACGGGCGGTGTTTGCGCAAGGCGGTGTTTGCGCACGGCGGTGTTTGCGCACGGCGGTTTTTGCGCATGGAGGTGTTTGCGCACGGCGTTGTTTGCGCACGCGTTGTTTGCTCAGGGCGGTGTTTGCGCACGGCGGTGTTTGCGCACGGCAGTGTTTGCTCACGGTTGTGTTTGCTCACGAGTGTTTGCGCAAAGGTGTGTTTGCGCAGCATTATTTGCGCAAAGGTGTGTTTGCGCCAGGCTGTGTTTGCGCAAAGGTCTGTTTGCGCAAGGTTGTGTTTGCGGAAGGTTGTGTTTGCGAAGGCTTTGTTTCTGCAACGCTGTGTTTGTGCACGCTGTTTTTTTGCACGGTGTGTTTCCGCAAGGCAGTGTTTTGAGCAATGGAGTGTTTGCGCAAGGTTGTGTTTCTGGAGTCCTTGTAGCTCAGTGGTTAGAGCACTCGCTTTGCAAGCGAGTGTCCTGAGTTCAATTCCAGGCAGGGCGAAACTTGGGCAAGTTTCCTTACTCCACACGCCTAATAATCCCTCCAAAACCCAAACAATAATAAATTGGTCATTTTCAATCTACGACTGTTTGTGGGACATGGCTGTGCGCAATTGGCTGCCGCGTTCGCCACAAATATACAGTCAATTCACTTTACAGTGTGTTCTGTGAAGCGCTTTGGGACGTCTCCTGACGTGTGAAAAGCGCTATATCAAATGCAAGGATTATTATTATTATTATTATTATAAGATTGATTGTGTTTGCGCAAGGGATTGTTTGCGCAAGGGATTGTTTGCAAAAGGGTTGTTTGCGCACGGCAGTGTTGCGCACGGCAGTGTTTGCGCACGGGCTGTGTTTGCTCAGGTGTGTGTTTGCGCAAGGCAGTGTTTGCTCAAGGAGTGTTTGCTCAAGCCAGTGTTTGCGCAACGCGGTTTTGAGCAAGAGGTTTTTGCTCAAGGATGTGTGTGCGAAGCATTGTTTGCGGAAGCCAGTGTTTGCGGAAGCCAGTGTTTGCGCAAGGCAGTGTTTGCGCAAGGCAGTGTTTGCGCACGCAAGGCAGTGTTTGCACAAGGCAGTGTTTGCGCAAGACAGTGATTGCGCAAGGCAGTGTTTGAGTTATGCAGTGTTTGCGCACAGCTGTGTTTGCGCACGGCTGTTTGCGCAAGGCTGTGTTTGCGCAAGGCTGTGTTTGTGCACGGCGGTGTTTGCGCACGGCGGTGTTAGCGCACGGCGGTGTATGCGCACGGCGGTATTTGCGCACGAGGGTGTTTGCGTATGGGTATGGCGTTGTTTGCGCAGGGCTGTGTTTGCGCAGGGCTGTGTTTGCGCAGGGCTGTGTTTGCGCAGGGCTGTTTTGCGCAAAGTGTGTGTTTGCGCAGGGATTGTTTGCGCAGGGCGGTGTTTTGCGCAGGGCGGTGTTTGCGCACGGCGGTGTTTGCGCACGGCAGTGTTTGCGCAAAGGTGTGTTTGCTCAAGGTTGTGTTTGCGCACGGAGTGTTTGCGCAAAGGTGTGTTTGCGCAGGCATTGTTTGCGCAATGGTGTGTTTGCGCAAGGCAGTGTTTGCGCTAGGCACTGTTTGCACCAGGCAGTGTTTGCGCAAGGTTGGTTTTGCGCAAGGTTGTGTTTGCGCAGGCTTGTGTTTGCGCAAGCTTGTGTTTGCGCAGCGTTGTGTTTGCGCATGCTTGTGTTTGCGCAGTTGTTTTTGCACGGTGTGTTTGCGCAGGCTTGTGTTTGCGCTTTGTGTTTGCGCAAGCTTGTGTTTGCGCAAGCTTGTGTTTGCGCAAGGATTGTTTACGCCAGGATTGTTTGCGCAAGTGTTGTTTGCGCAAGCAGTGTTGCGTAAGGTTGTGTTTGCGCAGCGTTGTGTTTGCGCACGGTTGTGTTTGCGCATGGTTGTGTTTGCGCAGGGTTGTTTTTGCGCTGGTTGTTTTTGCGCAAGCTGTGTTTTGCGCAAGCTGTGTTTGCCAAGCTGTGTTTGCGCAAGCTGTGTTTGCGCTAGCACTGTTTGCCCAGGCAGTGTTTGCGCAAGGTTTTGTTTGCGCAAGGTTGTGTTTGCGCAAAGTTGTCTTTGCGCAGGGCATTGTTTGCGCAAGGTTGTGTTGCCAAGTTTGTTTGTGCAACGCTGTGTGTGTGCACGCTGTTTTTTGCACGGTGTGTTTGCGCAAGCAGTGTTTGAGCAATTGGTGTTTGCGCAAGGTTGTGTTTGCGCAAGCTTGTGTTTGCGCAAGGATTGTTTACACCAGGGTTGTTTGCGCAAGTGTTGTTTGCGCACGGCTGTGTTTGCGCAAGGTGTGTTTGTGCAGGGCATGTTTGCGCAATGCTGTGTTTGCGCAAGGCTGTGTTTGCGGAAGGCTGTGTTTGCTCAAGGCTGTGTTTGCGCAAGCTGTGTTTGCGCAGCATGTTTGCCAGGCATGTGTTTGCGCAAGGTTGTGTTTGCGCAAGGTTTGTTTTGGGCAAGTTGTCTTGCGCAGGGCATTGTTTGCGCAAAGGTGCGTTTGCGCAAGGCTTTGTTTGCGCAAAGGTGTGTTTGCGCAAGGCTGTGTTTGCGCCAGGCTGTGTTTGCCAGGCAGTGTTTGCGCCAGGCAGTGTTTGCGCACGGTGTGTTTGCACAAGGCAGTGTTTGCTCAAGGGAGTGTTTGCGCAAGCCAGTGTTTGCGCAAGGCAGTGTTTGAGCAAGAGATTTTTGCTCAAAGGACGCGTGTGTGCAAAGCATTGTTTGCGGAAGCCAGTGTTTGCGCAATGCTGTGTTTGCGCAAGGATGTGATTTGCGCAAGGCAGTGTTTGCACCAGACAGTGTTTGCGCAGGCAGTGTTTGCACCAGGCATGTGTTTGCGCAAGTTGTGTTTGCGCAGGTTGTGTTTGCGCATAGGTGTGTTTGCGCAAGGCTGTGTTTGCGCAAGGCTGTGTTTGCGCCAAGGCCGGTGTTTGCGCAGGCGTGTTTGCGCCGGCTGTGTTTGCTCAGTTGTGTTTGCCACGTGTTTGCGCAAAGTGTGTTTGCGCAGGGCGGTGTTTGCGCAAGGCGTGTTTGCGCAGCAGTGTTTGCGCATAGGTGTGTTGCTCAAGGTTGTGTTTGCTCAGGAGTGTTTGCGCAAGTTGTGTTTGCGCAGGCATTATTTGCGCAAAGTGTGTTTGCGCAGGCTGTGTTTGCGCAGTTGTGTTTGCGCAAGGTTGTGTTTGCGCAAGTTGTGTTTGCGTAAGGCTTTGGTTTCTGCAACGCTGTGTTTGTGCACGCTGTTTTTTGCACGTGTGTTTCCGCAAGCGTGTTTGAGCAATGGAGTGTTTGCGCAAGGTTGTGTTTGTGGAGTCCTGTAGCTCAGTGGTTAGAGCACTCGCTTTGCAAGCGAGAGTCCTGAGTTCAATTCCAGGCAGGGCGAAACCTTGGGCAAAGTTTCCTTACTCCACACAGAGCCTAATAATATCCCTCCAAAACCCAAAACAATAAAATTGGTCATTTTCAATCTACGACTGTTTGTGGACATAGCTGTGCGCAATTGGCTGCCCGCGTTCGCCCACAAATATACAGTCAATTCACTTTACAGTTGTTCTGTAAGCGCTTTGGGACGTTCTCCTGACGTAAAACGCTATATCAAATGCAAGATATTATTATATTATTATAAGATTGTGTTTGCGCAAGGATTGTTTGCGCAAGGGATTGTTTGCAAAAGGGATTGTTTGCGCACGGCAGTGTTTGCGCACGGCAGTGTTTGCGCACGGCTGTGTTGCTCACGGTGTGTTTGCGCAAGGCAGTGTTTGCTCAAGGGAGTGTTTGCGCAAGCCAGTGTTTGCGCAACGCAGTGTTTGAGCAAGAGGTTTTTGCTCAAGGATGTGTGTGTGCAAAGCATTGTTTGCGGAGGCCAGTGTTTGCGCAAGGCAGTGTTTGCGCAAGGCAGTGTTTGCGCACACAAGGCAGTGATTGCACAAGGCAGTGTTTGCGGCAAGACAATGATTGCGCAAGGCAGTGTTTGAGCAAGGCAGTGTTTGCGCACGGCTGTGTTTGCGCACGGCTGTTTGCGCAAGGCTGTGTTTGCGCAAGGCTGTGTTTGCGCACGGCGGTGTTTGCGCACGGCGGTGTTTGCGCACGGCGGTGTTTGCGCACAGCGGTGTTTGCGCACGGCGGTATTTGCGCACGGAGGTGTTTGCGTATGGCATTGTTTGCCAGGGCGGGGTTTGCGCACGGCGTGTTTGCGCACGGCAGTGTTTGCGCAAAGGTGTGTTTGTTCAAGGTTGTGTTTGCGCACGGAGTGTTTGCGCAAAGGTGTTTGCGCAGGGCATTGTTTGCGCAATGGTGTGTTTGCGCAAGGCAGTGTTTGCGAAAGGCTGTGTTTGCTCAAGGCTGTGTTTGCGCAAGGCTGTGTTTGCGCTAGGCACTGTTTGCACCAGGCAGTGTTTGCGCAAGGTTGTGTTTGCGCAAGGTTGTGTTTGGCCAAAGTTGTCTTTGCGCAGGGCATTGTTTGCGCAAGGTGCGTTTGCGCAAGGCTTGTTTGCGCAAAGGTGTGTTTGCGCAAGGCTGTGTTTGCGCCAGGCTGTGTTTGCGCCAGGCAGTGTTTGCGCCAGGCAGTGTTTGCGCAAGGTTGTGTTTGCGCAAGGTTGTCTTTGCGCAAAGATGTCTTTACGCGGTGCATTGTTTGCGCAAAGGTGTGTTTGCGCAAGGCTTTGTTTGTGCAACGCTGTGTGTGTGCACGCTGTTTTTTTGCACGGTGTGTTTGCGCAAGGCAGTGTTTGAGCAATTGAGTGTTTGCGCAAGGTTGTGTTTGCGCAAGATTGTGTTTGCGCAAGGGATTGTTTACGCCAGGGATTGTTTGCGCACGGCAGTGTATGCGCATGGCAGTGTTTGCGCACGGCAGTGTTTGCGCACGGTGTGTTTGCGCAAGGCAGTGTTTGCTCAAGGGAGTGTTTGCGCAAGCCAGTGTTTGCGCAAGGCAGTGTTTGAGCAAGGATGTGATTGCGCCAGGCAGTGTTTGCGCCAGGCAGTGTTTGCGCCAGGCAGTGTTTGCGCCAGGCAGTGTTTGCGCAAGGTTGTGTTTACGCAAGGTTGTGTTTGCGCATAAGTGTGTTTGCGCCAGGCTGTGTTTGCGCCAGGCAGTGTTTGCGCCAGGCAGTGTTTGCGCCAGGCAGTGTTTGCGCCAGGCAGTGTTTGGGCCAGGCAGTGTTTGTGCCAGGCAGTGTTTGCGCAAGGTTGTGTTTGCGCAAAGTTGTCTTTGCGCAGGGCATTGTTTGCGCAAAGGTGTGTTTGCGCAAGGCTTTCTTTGTGCAACGCTGTGTTTGTGCACGCTGTTTTTTTGCACGGTATGTTTGTGCAAGGCAGTGTTTGAGCAATGGAGTGTTTGCGGAAGGCAGTGTTTGAGCAATGGAGTGTTTGCGCAAGGTTGTGTTTGCGCAAGATTGTGTTTGCGCAAGGGATTGTTTACGCCAGGATTGTTTGCGCAAGTGATTGTTTGCGCACGCCAGTGTTTGCGCATGGCAGTGTTTGCGCACGGCAGTGTTTGCGCACGGTGTGTTTGCGCAAGGCAGTGTTTGCGCAAGGGAGTGTTTGCGCAAGCCAGTGTTTGCGCAAGGCAGTGTTTGAGCAAGGATGTGATTGCGCCAGGCAGTGTTTGCACCAGGCAGTGTTTGCGCCAGGCAGTGTTTGCGCCAGGCAGTGTTTGCGCAAGGTTGTGTTTACGCAAGGTTGTGTTTGCGCATAAGTGTGTTTGCGCAAGGTTGTGTTTGCGCCAGGCAGTGTTTGCGCCAGGCAGTGTTTGCGCCAGGCAGTGTTTGGGCCAGGCAGTGTTTGCGCCAGGCTGTGTTTGCGCAAGGTTGTGTTTGCGCAAAGTTGTCTTTGCGCAGGGCATTGTTTGCGCAAAGGTGTGTTTGCGCAAGGCTTTGTTTGTGCAACGCTGTGTTTGTGCACGCTGTTTTTTTGCACGGTGTGTTTTTGCAAGGCAGTGTTTGAGCAATGGAGTGTTTGCGGAAGGCAGTGTTTGCGCAAGGCAGTGTTTGAGCAATGGAGTGTTTGCGCAAGGTTGTGTTTGCGCAAGATTGTGTTTGCGCAAGGGATTGTTTGCGCATGGGATTGTTTGCGCAAGGGATTGATTGCGCACGGCAGTGTTTGCGCACGGCGGTGTTTGCGCACGGCGGTGTTTGCGCACGGCTGTGTTTGCGCACGGCGGTGTTTGCGCACAGCGGTGTTTGCGCACAGCGGTGTTTGCGCACGGCGGTGTTTGCGCACTGCGGTATTTGCGCACGGAGGTGTTCGCGCACGGAGTTGTTTGCGCACGGCGTTGTTTGCGCACGGCGTTGTTTGCGCAGGGCAGTGTTTGCGCACGGCGGTGTTTGCTCAAGGCTGTGTTTGCACAAGGCTGTGTTTGCGCTAGGCACTGTTTGCACCAGGCAGTGTTTGCCCAATTTGTGTTTGCGCAAGGTTGTGTTTGGGCAAAGTTGTCTTTGTGCAGGGCATTGTTTGCGCAAAGGTGCGTTTGCGCAAGACTGTGTTTGCGCAAAGGTGTGTTTGCGCCAGGCAGTGTTTGCGCCAGGTAGTGTTTGCGCCAGGCAGTGTTTGCGCCAGGCAGTGTTTGCGCAAGGTTGTGTTTGCGCAAGGTTGTGTTTGCGCAAAGTTGTCTTTGCGCAGGGCATTGTTTGCGCAAAGGTGTGTTTGCGCAAGGCTTTGTTTGTGCAACGCTGTGTGTGTGCACGCTGTTTTTTTGCACGGTGTGTTTGCGCAAGGCAGTGTTTGAGCAATTGAGTGTTTGCGCAAGGTTGTGTTTGCGCAAGATTGTGTTTGCGTAAGGGATTGCTTAGGCCAGGGAATGTTTGCGCAAGAGATTGTTTGCGCACGGCAGTGTTTGCGCACGGCAGTGTTTGCGCACGGTGTGTTTGCGCAAGGCAGTGTTTGCTCAAGGGAGTGTTTGCGCAAGCCAGTGTTTGCGCAAGGCAGTGTTTGAGCAAGGCAGTGTTTGAGCAAGGATGTGATTGCGCCAGGCAGTGTTTGCACCAGGCAGTGTTTGCGCCAGGCAGTGTTTGCGCCAGGCAGTGTTTGCGCCAGGCAGTGTTTGCGCAAGGTTGTGTTTGCGCAAGGTTGTGTTTGCGCACAGGTGTGTTTGCGCCAGGCTGTGTTTGCGCCAGGCAGTGTTTGCGCCAGGCAGTGTTTGCGCCAGGCAGTGTTTGCGCCAGGCAGTGTTTGCGCCAGGCAGTGTTTGCGCCAGGCAGTGTTTGCGCAAAGTTGTGTTTGCGCAAAGTTGTCTTTGCGCAGGGCATTGTTTGCGCAAGGATGTGTTTGCGCAAGGCTTTGTTTGTGCAACGCTGTGTTTGTGCACGCTGTTTTTTTGCACAGTGTGTTTGCGCAAGGCAGTGTTTGAGCAATGGAGTGTTTGCGGAAGGCAGTGTTTGCGCAAGGCAGTGTTTGAGCAATGGAGTGTTTGCGCAAGATTGTGTTTGCGCAAGATTGTGTTTGCGCAAGGGATTGTTTGCGCTAGGGATTGTTTGCGCAAGGTATTGATTGCGCACGGCAGTGTTTGCGCACGGCGGTGTTTGCGCACGGCTGTGTTTGCGCACGGCGGTGTTTACGCACTGTGGTGTTTGCGCACGGCGGTGTTTGCGCACGGCGGTGTTTGCGCACGGCGGTGTTTGCGCACGGCGGTGTTTGCGCACGGCGGTGTTTGCGCACGGCGGTGTTTGCGCACGGAGGTGTTTGCGCACGGAGGTGTTTGCGCACGGCGTTGTTTGCGCACGGCGTTGTTTGCGCAGGGCGGTGTTTGCGCACGGCGGTGTTTGCGCACGGCAGTGTTTGCTCACGGTTGTGTTTGCTCACGGAGTGTTTGCGCAAAGGTGTGTTTGCGCAGGGCGGTGTTTGCGCACGGCGGTGTTTGCGCACGGCAGTGTTTGCGCAAAGGTGTGTTTGCTCAAGGTTGTGTTTGCTCACGGAGTGTTTGCGCAAAGGTGTGTTTGCGCAGGGCATTATTTGCGCAAAGGTGTGTTTGCGCCAGGCTGTGTTTGCGCAAAGGTCTGTTTGCGCAAGGTTGTTTTTGCGCAAGGTTGTGTTTGCGCAAGGCTTTGGTTCTGCAACGCTGTGTTTGTGCACGCTGTTTTTTTGCACGGTGTGTTTCCGCAAGGCAGTGTTTGAGCAATGGAGTGTTTGCGCAAGGTTGTGTTTGTGGAGTCCTGTAGCTCAGTGGTTAGAGCACTCGCTTTGCAAGCGAGAGTCCTGAGTTCAATTCCAGGCAGGGCGAAACCTTGGGCAAGTTTCCTTTCTCCACACAGAGCCTAATAATAATCCCTCCAAAACCCAAAACAATAATAAATTGGTCATTTTCAATCTACGACTGTTTGTGGGACATTGCTGTGCGCAATTGGCTGCCGCGTTCGCCCACAAATATACAGTCAATTCACTTTACAGTGTGTTCTGTGAAGCGCTTTGGGACGTCCTCCTGACGTGAAAAGCGCTATATCAAATGCAAGGATTATTATTATTATTATTATTATAAGATTGTGGTTGCGCAAGGGATTGTTTGCGCAAGGGATTGTTTGCAAAAGGGATTGTTTGCGCACGGCAGTGTTTGCGCACGGCAGTGTTTGCGCACGGCTGTGTTTGCTCACGGTGTGTTTGCGCAAGGCAGTGTTTGCTCAAGGGAGTGTTTGCGCAAGCCAGTGTTTGCGCAACGCAGTGTTTGAGCAAGAGGTTTTTGCTCAAGGATGTGTGTGTGCAAAGCATTGTTTGCGGAAGCCAGTGTTTGCGCAAGGCAGTGTTTGCGCAAGGCAGTGTTTGCGCACGCAAGGCAGTGTTTGCACAAGGCAGTGTTTGCGCAAGACAGTGATTGCGCAAGGCAGTGTTTGAGTTATGCAGTGTTTGCGCACAGCTGTGTTTGCGCACGGCTGTTTGCGCAAGGCTGTGTTTGCGCAAGGCTGTGTTTGTGCACGGCGGTGTTTGCGCACGGCGGTGTTAGCGCACGGCGGTGTATGCGCACGGCGGTATTTGCGCACGGAGGTGTTTGCGTATGGCGTTGTTTGCGCAGGGCTGTGTTTGCGCAGGGCAGTGTTTGCTCAAGGTTGTGTTTGCTCACGGAGTGTTTGCGCAAAGGTGTGTTTGCGCAGGGCGTTGTTTGCGCAGGGCGGTGTTTGCGCAGGGCGGTGTTTGCGCACGGCGGTGTTTGCGCACGGCAGTGTTTGCGCAAAGGTGTGTTTGCTCAAGGTTGTGTTTGCGCACGGAGTGTTTGCGCAAAGGTGTGTTTGCGCAGGGCATTGTTTGCGCAATGGTGTGTTTGCGCAAGGCAGTGTTTGCGCAAGGCTATGTTTGCTCAAGGCTGTGTTTGCGCAAGGCTGTGTTTGCGCTAGGCACTGTTTGCACCAGGCAGTGTTTGCGCAAGGTTGTGTTTGCGCAAGGTTGTGTTTGCGCAAAGTTGTCTTTGCGCAGGGCATTGTTTGCGCAAAGGTGTGTTTGCGCAAGGCTTTGTTTGTGCAACGCTGTGTGTGTGCACGCTGTTTTTTTGCACGGTGTGTTTGCGCAAGGCAGTGTTTGAGCAATTGAGTGTTTGCGCAAGGTTGTGTTTGCGCAAGATTGTGTTTGCGCAAGGGATTGTTTACGCCAGGGATTGTTTGCGCAAGTGATTGTTTGCGCACAGCAGTGTTTGCGCAAAGGTGTGTTTGCGCACGGAGTGTTTGCGCACGGAGTGTTTGCGCAAAGGTGTGTTTGCGCAGGGCATTGTTTGCGCAATGGTGTGTTTGCGCAAGGCATTGTTTGCGCAAGGCTGTGTTTGCTCAAGGCTGTGTTTGCGCAAGGCTGTGTTTGCGCTAGGCACTGTTTGCACCAGGCAGTGTTTGCGCAAGGTTTTGTTTGCGCAAGGTTGTGTTTGCGCAAAGTTGTCTTTGCGCAGGGCATTGTTTGCGCAAAGGTGTGTTTGCACAAGGCTTTGTTTGTGCAACGCTGTGTGTGTGCACGCTGTTTTTTTGCACGGTGTGTTTGCGCAAGGCAGTGTTTGAGCGTTTGCGGAAGGCAGTGTTTGCGCAAGGCAGTGTTTTAGCAATTGAGTGTTTGCGCAAGGTTGTGTTTGCGCAAGATTGTGTTTGCGCAAGGGATTGTTTACACCAGGGATTGTTTGCGCAAGTGATTGTTTGCGCACGGCAGTGTTTGCGCACGGTGTGCTTGCGCAAGGCAGTGTTTGCTCAAGGGAGTGTTTGCGCAAGCCAGTGTTTGCGCAAGGCAGTGTTTGAGCAAGAGATTTTTGCTCAAGGACGCGTGTGTGCAAAGCATTGTTTGCGGAAGCCAGTGTTTGCGCAATGCTGTGTTTGCGCAAGGATGTGATTGCGCCAGGCAGTGTTTGCACCAGGCAGTGTTTGCACCAGGCAGTGTTTGCGCCAGGCAGTGTTTGCGCAAGGTTGTGTTTTCGCAAGGTTGTGTTTGCGCATAGGTGTGTTTGCGCAAGGCTGTGTTTGCGCGAGGCTGTGTTTGCGCCAGGCAGTGTTTGCGCCAGGCAGTGTTTGCGCCAGGCAGTGTTTGGGCCAGGCAGTGTTTGCGCCAGGCAGTGTTTGCGCAAGGTTGTGTTTGCGCAAAGTTGTCTTTGCGCAGGGCATTGTTTGCGCAAAGGTGTGTTTGCGCAAGGCTTTGTTTGTGCAACGCTGTGTTTGTGCACGCTGTTTTTTTGCACGGTGTGTTTGCGCAAGGCAGTGTTTGAGCAATGGAGTGTTTGCGGAAGGCAGTGTTTGCGCAAGGCAGTGTTTGAGCAATGGAGTGTTTGCGCAAGGTTGTGTTTGCGCAAGATTGTGTTTGCGCAAGGGATTGTTTGCGCATGGGATTGTTTGCGCAAGGGATTGATTGCGCACGGCAGTGTTTGCGCACGGCGGTGTTTGCGCACGGCGGTGTTTGCGCACGGCTGTGTTTGCGCACGGCGGTGTTTGCGCACAGCGGTGTTTGCGCACAGCGGTGTTTGCGCACGGCGGTGTTTGCGCACTGCGGTATTTGCGCACGGAGGTGTTCGCGCACGGAGTTGTTTGCGCACGGCGTTGTTTGCGCACGGCGTTGTTTGCGCAGGGCAGTGTTTGCGCACGGCGGTGTTTGCGCACGGCAGTGTTTGCTCATGGTTGTGTTTGCTCACGGAGTGTTTGCGCAACGGTGTGTTTGCGCAGGGCGGTGTTTGCGCACGGCGGTGTTTGCGCACGGCAGTGTTTGCGCAAAGGTGTGTTTGCTCAAGGTTGTATTTGCTCACGGAGTGTTTGCGCAAAGGTGTGTTTGCACAGGGCATTGTTTGCGCAATGGTGTGTTTGCGCAAGGCTGTGTTTGCGCAAGGCTGTGTTTGCTCAAGGCTGTGTTTGCACAAGGCTGTGTTTGCGCTAGGCACTGTTTGCACCAGGCAGTGTTTGCCCAATTTGTGTTTGCGCAAGGTTGTGTTTGGGCAAAGTTGTCTTTGTGCAGGGCATTGTTTGCGCAAAGGTGCGTTTGCGCAAGGCTTTGTTTGCGCAAAGGTGTGTTTGCGCAAGGCTGTGTTTGCGCCAGGCTGTGTTTGCGCCAGGCAGTGTTTGCGCCAGGTAGTGTTTGCGCCAGGCAGTGTTTGCGCCAGGCAGTGTTTGCGCAAGGTTGTGTTTGCGCAAGGTTGTGTTTGCGCAAAGTTGTCTTTGCGCAGGGCATTGTTTGCGCAAAGGTGTGTTTGCGCAAGGCTTTGTTTGTGCAACGCTGTGTGTGTGCACGCTGTTTTTTTGCACGGTGTGTTTGCGCAAGGCAGTGTTTGAGCAATTGAGTGTTTGCGCAAGGTTGTGTTTGCGCAAGATTGTGTTTGCGCAAGGGATTGTTTAGGCCAGGGAATGTTTGCGCAAGTGATTGTTTGCGCAAGTGATTGTTTGCGCACGGCAGTGTTTGCGCACGGCAGTGTTTGCGCACGGTGTGTTTGCGCAAGGCAGTGTTTGCTCAAGGGAGTGTTTGCGCAAGCCAGTGTTTGCGCAAGGCAGTGTTTGAGCAAGGCAGTGTTTGAGCAAGGATGTGATTGCGCCAGGCAGTGTTTGCACCAGGCAGTGTTTGCGCCAGGCAGTGTTTGCGCCAGGCAGTGTTTGCGCCAGGCAGTGTTTGCGCAAGGTTGTGTTTGCGCAAGGTTGTGTTTGCGCATAGGTGTGTTTGCGCCAGGCTGTGTTTGCGCCAGGCAGTGTTTGCGCCAGGCAGTGTTTGCGCCAGGCAGTGTTTGCGCCAGGCAGTGTTTGCGCCAGGCAGTGTTTGCGCCAGGCAGTGTTTGCGCAAAGTTGTGTTTGCGCAAAGTTGTCTTTGCGCAGGGCATTGTTTGCGCAAAGATGTGTTTGCGCAAGGCTTTGTTTGTGCAACGCTGTGTTTGTGCACGCTGTTTTTTTGCACGGTGTGTTTGCGCAAGGCAGTGTTTGAGCAATGGAGTGTTTGCGGAAGGCAGTGTTTGCGCAAGGCAGTGTTTGAGCAATGGAGTGTTTGCGCAAGGTTGTGTTTGCGCAAGATTGTGTTTGCGCAAGGGATTGTTTGCGCAAGGGATTGTTTGCGCAAGGTATTGATTGCGCACGGCAGTGTTTGCGCACGGCGGTGTTTGCGCACGGCTGTGTTTGCGCACGGCGGTGTTTACGCACTGTGGTGTTTGCGCACGGCGGTGTTTGCGCACGGCGGTGTTTGCGCTCGGCGGTGTTTGCGCACGGCGGTGTTTGCGCACGGCGGTGTTTGCACACGGAGGTGTTTGCGCACGGAGGTGTTTGCGCACGGCGTTGTTTGCGCACGGCGTTGTTTTCGCAGGGCGGTGTTTGCGCACGGCGGTGTTTGCGCACGGCAGTGTTTGCTCACGGTTGTGTTTGCTCACGGAGTGTTTGCGCAAAGGTGTGTTTGCGCAGGGCGGTGTTTGCGCACGGCGGTGTTTGCGCACGGCAGTGTTTGCGCAAAGGTGTGTTTGCTCAAGGTTGTGTTTGCTCACGGAGTGTTTGCGCAAAGGTGTGTTTGCGCAGGGCATTGTTTGCGCAAAGGTGTGTTTGCGCCAGGCTGTGTTTGCGCAAAGGTCTGTTTGCGCAAGGTTGTGTTTGCGCAAGGTTGTGTTTGCGCAAGGCTTTGTTTCTGCAACGCTGTGTTTGTGCACGCTGTTTTTTTTGCACGGTGTGTTTCCGCAAGGCAGTGTTTGAGCAATGGAGTGTTTGCGCAAGGTTGTGTTTGTGGAGTCCTGTAGCTCAGTGGTTAGAGCACTCGCTTTGCAAGCGAGAGTCCTGAGTTCAATTCCAGGCAGGGCGAAACCTTGGGCAAGTTTCCTTTCTCCACACAGAGCCTAATAATAATCCCTCCAAAACCCAAAACAATAATAAATTGGTCATTTTCAATCTACGACTGTTTGTGGGACATTGCTGTGCGCAATTGGCTGCCGCGTTCGCCCACAAATATACAGTCAATTCACTTTACAGTGTGTTCTGTGAAGCGCTTTGGGACGTCCTCCTGACGTGAAAAGCGCTATATCAAATGCAAGGATTATTATTATTATTATTATTATAAGATTGTGTTTGCGCAAGGGATTGTTTGCGCAAGGGATTGTTTGCAAAAGGGATTGTTTGCGCACGGCAGTGTTTGCGCACGGCAGTGTTTGCGCACGGCTGTGTTTGCTCACGGTGTGTTTGCGCAAGGCAGTGTTTGCTCAAGGGAGTGTTTGCGCAAGCCAGTGTTTGCGCAACGCAGTGTTTGAGCAAGAGGTTTTTGCTCAAGGATGTGTGTGTGCAAAGCATTGTTTGCGGAAGCCAGTGTTTGCGCAAGGCAGTGTTTGCGCAAGGCAGTGTTTGCGCACGCAAGGCAGTGTTTGCACAAGGCAGTGTTTGCGCAAGACAGTGATTGCGCAAGGCAGTGTTTGAGTTATGCAGTGTTTGCGCACAGCTGTGTTTGCGCACGGCTGTTTGCGCAAGGCTGTGTTTGCGCAAGGCTGTGTTTGTGCACGGCGGTGTTTGCGCACGGCGGTGTTAGCGCACGGCGGTGTATGCGCACGGCGGTATTTGCGCACGGAGGTGTTTGCGTATGGCGTTGTTTGCGCAGGGCTGTGTTTGCGCAGGGCAGTGTTTGCTCAAGGTTGTGTTTGCTCACGGAGTGTTTGCGCAAAGGTGTGTTTGCGCAGGGCGTTGTTTGCGCAGGGCGGTGTTTGCGCAGGGCGGTGTTTGCGCACGGCGGTGTTTGCGCACGGCAGTGTTTGCGCAAAGGTGTGTTTGCTCAAGGTTGTGTTTGCGCACGGAGTGTTTGCGCAAAGGTGTGTTTGCGCAGGGCATTGTTTGCGCAATGGTGTGTTTGCGCAAGGCAGTGTTTGCGCAAGGCTATGTTTGCTCAAGGCTGTGTTTGCGCAAGGCTGTGTTTGCGCTAGGCACTGTTTGCACCAGGCAGTGTTTGCGCAAGGTTGTGTTTGCGCAAGGTTGTGTTTGTGCAAAGTTGTCTTTGCGCAGGGCATTGTTTGCGCAAAGGTGTGTTTGCGCAAGGCTTTGTTTGTGCAACGCTGTGTGTGTGCACGCTGTTTTTTTGCACGGTGTGTTTGCACAAGGCAGTGTTTGAGCAATTGAGTGTTTGCGCAAGGTTGTGTTTGCGCAAGATTGTGTTTGCGCAAGGGATTGTTTACGCCAGGGATTGTTTGCGCAAGTGATTGTTTGCGCACAGCAGTGTTTGCGCAAAGGTGTGTTTGCGCACGGAGTGTTTGCGCACGGAGTGTTTGCGCAAAGGTGTGTTTGCGCAGGGCATTGTTTGCGCAATGGTGTGTTTGCGCAAGGCAGTGTTTGCGCAAGGCTGTGTTTGCTCAAGGCTGTGTTTGCGCAAGGCTGTGTTTGCGCTAGGCACTGTTTGCACCAGGCAGTGTTTGCGCAAGGTTTTGTTTGCGCAAGGTTGTGTTTGCGCAAAGTTGTCTTTGCGCATGGCATTGTTTGCGCAAAGGTGTGTTTGCACAAGGCTTTGTTTGTGCAACGCTGTGTGTGTGCACGCTGTTTTTTTGCACGGTGTGTTTGCGCAAGGCAGTGTTTGAGCAATTGAGTGTTTGGGCAAGGTTGTGTTTGCGCAAGATTGTGTTTGCGCAAGGGATTGTTTACACCAGGGATTGTTTGCGCAAGTGATTGTTTGCGCACGGCAGTGTTTGCGCATGGCAGTGTTTGCGCACGGCAGTGTTTGCGCACGGTGTGTTTGCGCAAGGCAGTGTTTGCTCAAGGGAGTGTTTGCGCAAGCCAGTGTTTGCGCAAGGCAGTGTTTGAGCAAGAGATTTTTGCTCAAGGACGCGTGTGTGCAAAGCATTGTTTGCGGAAGCCAGTGTTTGCGCAATGCTGTGTTTGCGCAAGGATGTGATTGCGCCAGGCAGTGTTTGCACCAGGCAGTGTTTGCGCCAGGCAGTGTTTGCGCCAGGCAGTGTTTGCGCAAGGTTGTGTTTTCGCAAGGTTGTGTTTGCGCATAGGTGTGTTTGCGCAAGGCTGTGTTTGCGCAAGGCTGTGTTTGCGCCAGGCAGTGTTTGCGCCAGGCAGTGTTTGCGCCAGGCAGTGTTTGGGCCAGGCAGTGTTTGCGCCAGGCAGTGTTTGCGCAAGGTTGTGTTTGCGCAAAGTTGTCTTTGCGCAGGGCATTGTTTGCGCAAAGGTGTGTTTGCGCAAGGCTTTGTTTGTGCAACGCTGTGTTTGTGCACGCTGTTTTTTTGCACGGTGTGTTTGCGCAAGGCAGTGTTTGAGCAATGGAGTGTTTGCGGAAGGCAGTGTTTGCGCAAGGCAGTGTTTGAGCAATGGAGTGTTTGCGCAAGGTTGTGTTTGCGCAAGATTGTGTTTGCGCAAGGGATTGTTTGCGCAAGGGATTGTTTGCGCACGGCAGTGTTTGCGCACGGCGGTGTTTGCGCACGTCTGTGTTTGCGCACGGCTGTGTTTGCGCACGGCGGTGTTTGCGCACGGCGGTGTTTGCGCACGGCGGTGTTTGCGCACGGCGGTGTTTGCGCACGGCGGTGTTTGCGCACGGCGGTGTTTGCGCACGGCGGTGTTTGCGCACGTTGTTGTTTGCGCAGGGCGGTGTTTGCGCAAAGGTGTGTTTGCTCAAGGTTGTGTTTGCTCACGGAGTGTTTGCGCAAAGGTGTGTTTGCGCAGGGCATTGTTTGCGCAAAGGTGTGTTTGCGCCAGGCTGTGTTTGCGCAAAGGTCTGTTTGCGCAAGATTGTGTTTGCGCAAGGTTGTGTTTGCGCAAGGCTTTGTTTCTGCAACGCTGTGTTTGTGCACGCTGTTTTTTTGCACGGTGTGTTTCCGCAAGGCAGTGTTTGAGCAATGGAGTGTTTGCGCAAGGTTGTGTTTGTGGAGTCCTGTAGCTCAGTGGTTGGAGCACTCGCTTTGCAAGCGAGAGTCCTGAGTTCAATTCCAGGCAGGGCGAAACCTTGGGCAGGTTTCCTTATTCCACACAGAGCCTAATAATAATCCCTCCAAAACCCAAAACATTAATAAATTGGTCATTTTCAATCTACGACTGTTTGTGGGACATAGCTGTGTGCAATTGGCTGCCGCTTTCGCCCACAAATATACAGTCAATTCACTTTACAGTGTGTTCTGTGAAGCGCTTTGGGACGTCCTCCTGACGTGAAAAGCGCTATATCAAATGCAAGGATTATTATTATTATTATTATTATAAGATTGTGTTTGCGCAAGGGATTGTTTGCGCAAGGGATTGTTTGCAAAAGGGATTGTTTGCGCACGGCAGTGTTTGCGCACGGCAGTGTTTGCGCACGGCTGTGTTTGCTCACGGTGTGTTTGGGCAAGGCAGTGTTTGCTCAAGGGAGTGTTTGCGCAAGCCAGTGTTTGCGCAACGCAGTGTTTGAGCAAGAGGTTTTTGCTCAAGGATGTGTGTGTGCAAAGCATTGTTTGCGGAAGCCAGTGTTTGCGCAAGGCAGTGTTTGCGCAAGGCAGTGTTTGCGCAGGCAAGGCAGTGTTTGCACAAGGCAGTGTGTGCGCAAGACAGTGATTGCGCAAGGCAGTGTTTGAGTAAGGCAGTGTTTGCGCACGGCTGTGTTTGCGCAAGGCTGTGTTTGTGCACGGCGGTGTTTGCGCACGGCGGTGTTTGCGCACGGCGGTGTTTGCGCACGGCGGTATTTGCGCACGGAGGTGTTTGCGTATGGCGTTGTTTGCGCAGGGCGGTGTTTGCGCAGGGCGGTGTTTGCGCACGGCGTTGTTTGCGCACGGCAGTGTTTGCGCAAAGGTGTGTTTGCTCAAGGTTGTGTTTGCGCACGGAGTGTTTGCGCAAAGGTGTGTTTGCACAGGGCATTGTTTGCGCAATGGTGTGTTTGCACAAGGCAGTGTTTGCGCAAGGCTGTGTTTGGTCAAGGCTGTGTTTGCGCAAGGCTGTGTTTGCGCAAGGCACTGTTTGCGCCAGGCAGTGTTTGCGCCAGGCAGTGTTTGCACCAGGCAGTGTTTGCGCAAGGTTGTGTTTGCGCAAAGTTGTCTTTGCGCAGGGCATTGTTTGCGCAAAGGTGTGTTTGTGCAAGGCTTTGTTTGTGCAACGCTGTGTGTGTGCACGCTGTTTTTTTGCACGGTGTGTTTGCGCAAGGTGGTGTTTGCGCAAGGCAGTGTTTGAGCAATGGAGTGTTTGCGCAAGGTTGTGTTTGCGCAAGATTGTATTTGCGCAAGGGATTGTTTGCGCAAGGGATTGTTTGCGCAAGGGATTGATTGCGCACGGCAGTGTTTGCGCACGGCGGTGTTTGCGTACGGCTGTGTTTGCGCACGGCGGTGCTAGCGCACGGCGATGTTTGCGCACGGCGGTGTTTGCGCACGGCGGTATTTGCGCACGGCGGTGTTTGCGCACGGCGGTGTTTGCGCAGGGCGGTGTTTGCGCACGGCGGTGTTTGCGCACGGCAGTGTTTGCGCAAAGGTGTGTTTGCTCAAGGTTGTGTTTGCGCACGGAGTGTTTGCGCAAAGGTGTGTTTGCGCAGGGCATTGTTTGCGCAATGGTGTGTTTGCTCAAGGTTGTGTTTGCACACGCAGTGTTTGCGCAAAGGTGTGTTTGCGCAGGGCATTGTTTGCGCAATGGTGTGTTTGCGCAAGGCAGTGTTTGCGCAAGGCTGTGTTTGCTCAAGGCTGTGTTTGCGCAAGGCTGTGTTTGCGCTAGGCACTGTTTGAACCAGGCAGTGTTTGCCCAAGGTTGTGTTTGGGCAAAGTTGTCTTTGCGCAGGGCATTGTTTGCGCAAAGGTGCGTTTGCGCAAGGCTTTGTTTGCGCAAAGGTGTGTTTGCGGAAGGCTGTGTTTGCGCAAGGATGTGATTGCGCCAGGCAGTGTTTGCGCCAGGTAGTGTTTGCGCCAGGCAGTGCTTGCGCCAGGCAGTGTTTGCGCAAGGTTGTGTTTGCGCAAGGTTGTGTTTGTGCAACGCTGTGTGTGTGCACGCTGTTTTTTTGCACGGTGTGTTTGCGCAATGCAGTGTTTGAGCAATTGAGTGTTTGCGCAAGGTTGTGTTTGCGCAAGATTGTGTTTGCGCAAGGGATTGTTTACGCCAGGGATTGTTTGCGCAAGTGATTGTTTGTGCACGGCAGTGTTTGCGCATGGCAGTGTTTGCGCACGGCAGTGGTTGCGCACGGTGTGTTTGCGCAAGGCAGTGTTTGCTCAAGGGAGTGTTTGCGCAAGCCAGTGTTTGCGCAAGGCAGTGTTTGAGCAAGAGATTTTTGCTCAAGGATGTGTGTGTGCAAAGCATTGTTTGCGGAAGCCAGTGTTTGCGCAATGCTGTGTTTGCGCAAGGATGTGATTGCGCCAGGCAGTGTTTGCACCAGGCAGTGTTTGCGCCAGGCAGTGTTTGCTCCAGGCAGTGTTTGCGCAAGATTGTGTTTGCGCAAGGTTGTGTTTGCGCATAGGTGTGTTTGCGCAAGGCTGTGTTTGCGCAAGGCAGTGTTTGCGCCAGGCAGTGTTTGCTCCAGGCAGTGTTTGCGCAAGATTGTGTTTGCGCAAGGTTGTGTTTGCGCATAGGTGTGTTTGCGCAAGGCTGTGTTTGCGCAAGGCAGTGTTTGAGCAATGGAGTGTTTGCGCAAAGTTGTGTTTGCGCAAGATTGTGTTTGCGCAAGGGATTGTTTACGCCAGGGATTGTTTGCGCAAGTGATTGTTTGCGCACGACAGTGTTTGCGCATGGCGGTGTTTGCGCACGGCAGTGTTTGCGCACGGTGTGTTTGCGCACGGTGTGTTTGCGCAAGGCAGTGTTTGCGCTAGGCAGTGTTTGCTCAAGGGAGTGTTTGCGCAAGCCAGTGTTTGCGCAAGGCAGTGTTTGAGCAAGAGATTTTTGCTCAAGGATGTGTGTGTGCAAAGCATTGTTTGCGGATGCCAGTGTTTGCGCAATGCTGTGTTTGCGCAAGGATGTGATTGTGCCAGGCAGTGTTTGCACCAGGCAGTGTTTGCACCAGGCAGTGTTTGCGCCAGGCAGTGTTTGCTCCAGGCAGTGTTTGCGCAAGATTGTGTTTGCGCAAGGTTGTGTTTGCGCAAGGCTGTGTTTGCGCAAGGCTGAGTTTGCGCAAGGCTGTGTTTGCGCCAGGCAGTGTTTGCGCCAGGCAGTGTTTGGGCCAGGCAGTGTTTGCGCCAAGCAGTGTTTGCGCAAGGTTGTGTTTGCGCACAGTTGTCTTTGCGCAGGGCATTGTTTGCGCAAAGGTGTGTTTGCGCAAGGCTTTGTTTGTGCAACGCTGTGTTTGTGCACGCTGTTTTTTTGCACAGTGTGTTTGCGCAAGGCAGTGTTTGAGATGTAGTGTTTGCGGAAGGCAGTGTTTGCGCAAGGCAGTGTTTGAGCAATGGAGTGTTTGCGCAAGGTTGTGTTTGCGCAAGATTGTGTTTGCACAAGGGATTGTTTGCGCAAGGGATTGTTTGCGCAAGGAATTGTTTGCGCACGGCAGTGTTTGCGCACGGCGGTGTTTGCGCACGGCTGTGTTTGCGCACGGCTGTGTTTGCGCACGGCGGTGTTTGCGCACGGTGGTGTTTGCGCACGGTGGTGTTTGCGCATGGCGGTATTTGCGCACGGAGGTGTTTGCGCACGGAGGTGTTTGCGCACGGCGTTGTTTGCGCACGGCGGTGTTTGCGCACGGCGGTGTTTGCGCACGGCAGTGTTTGCGCAAAGGTGTGTTTGCTCAAGGTTGTGTTTGCTCACGGAGTGTTTGCTCAAAGGTGTGTTTGCGCAGGGCACTGTTTGCGTAAGGCTGTGTTTGTGCCAGGCTGTGTTTGCGCAAGGCTGTGTTTGCGCCAGGCAGTGTTTGCACCACGCAGTGTTTGCGCCAGGCAGTGTTTGCGCAAGGTTGTGTTTGCGCAAAGTTGTGTTTGCGCAAAGGTGTGTTTGCGCAAGGCTGTGTTTGCGCAAGGCTGTGTTTGCGGAAGGCAGTGTTTGCGCAAGGCAGTATTTGAGCAATGGAGTGTTTGCGCAAGATTGTGTTTGCGCAAGGGATTGTTTGCGCAAGGGATTGTTTGCGCACGGCGGTGTTTGCGTACGGCGGTGTTTGCGCACGGCGGTGTTTGCGCATGGCGGTGTTTGCGCACGGCGGTGTTTGCGCACGGCGGTATTTGCGCACCGAGGTGTTTGCGCAGGGCGGTGTTTGCGCAAAGGTCTGTTTGCTCAAGGTTGTGTTTGCTCACGGTGTGTTTGCGCAAAGGTGTGTTTGCGCAGGGCATTGTTTGTGCAAGGCTGTGTTTGCGCAAGGTTGTGTTTGCGCAAGGTTGTGTTTGCGCATAGGTGTGTTTGCGCCAGGCAGTGTTTGCGCCAGGCAGTGTTTGCGCCAGGCAGTGTTTGCGCCAGGCAGTGTTTGCGCCAGGCAGTGTTTGCGCAATGTTGTGTTTGCGCAAGGCTTTGTTTGTGCAATGCTGTGTTTGTGCAATGCTGTGTTTGTGCACGCTGTTTTTTTGCACGGTGTGTTTGCGCAAGGCAGTATTTGCGCACGGCTGTGTTTGCGCACGGCTGTGTTTGCGCACGGCTGTGTTTGCGCACGGCTGTGTTTGCGCAAGGTTGTGTTTTTCTCAAGGTTGTGTTTGCGCCAGGCAATGTTAGCTCAAGGCCGTGTTTGTGCAAGGAGTTTTTGCGCAAAGTTGTGTTTGTGCACGCTGTGTTTCCGCAGGGCATTGTTTGCGCAGTGCATTGTTTGCACAGGGTATTGTTTGCGCAAGGCAGTGTTTCCACAAGGCAGTGTTTGCGTAAGGCAGTGTTTGCACACGGCTGTGTTTGCGCAAGGCAGTGTTTGCTCAAGGGAGTGTTTGCGCAAGCCAGTGTTTGCGCAGCGCAATGTTTGAGCAAGAGATTTTTGCTGAAGGATGTGTGTGCGCAAAGCATTGTTTGCGGAAGCCAGTGTTTGCGCAATGCTGTGTTTGGGCAAGGATGTGATTGCGCAGGCAGTGTTTGCGCAACGCAGTGTTTGCGCACGGCAATGTCTGCGCAAGGCCGTGTTTGTGCACGGTGTGTTTCCGCAGGGCATTGTTTGCGCAGGGCATTGTTTGCGCAGGGCATAATCCCTCAAAAAAAACCAAAATACAATAATAAAAAAAAAATTGGTCATTTTCAATCTACGACTGTTTGTGGGACATTGCTGTGCGCAATTGGCTGCCGCGTTCACCCACAAATATACAGTCAATTCACTTTACAGTGTGTTCTGTGAAGCGCTTTGGGACGTCCTCCCGACGTGAAAAGCGCTATATCAAATGCAAGGATTATTATTATTATTATTGTTTGAGCAGGGCATTGTTTGCGCAAGGCAGTGTTTGCGCAAGGCAGTGTTTGAGCAAGGCAGTGTTTGCGCACGGCTGTGTTTGCGCCAGGCAGTGTTTGGGCCAGGCTGTGTTTGAGCACGGCTGTTTGCGCAAGGTTGTGTTTGCGCAAAGTTGTCTTTGCGCAGGGCATTGTTTGCGCAAGGTGTGTTTGCGCAAGGCTTTGTTTGTGCAACGCTGTGTGTGTGCACGCTTTTTTTTGCACGGTGTGTTTGCGCAAGGCAGTGTTTGAGCAATTGAGTGTTTGCGCAAGGTTGTGTTTGCGCAAGATTGTGTTTGCGCAAGGGATTGTTTACGCCAGGGATTGCTTGCGCAAGTGATTGTTTGCGCACGGCAGTGTTTGCGCATGGCAGTGTTTGCGCACGGCAGTGTTTTGCGCACGGTGTGTTTGCGCAAGGCAGTGTTTGCTCAAGGGAGTGTTTGCGCAAGCCAGTGTTTGCGCAAGGCAGTGTTTGAGCAAGAGATTTTTGCTCAAGGACGCGTGTGTGCAAAGCATTGTTTGCGGAAGCCAGTGTTTGCGCAATGCTGTGTTTGCGCAAGGATGTGATTGCGCCAGGCAGTGTTTGCACCAGGCAGTGTTTGCGCCAGGCAGTGTTTGCGCCAGGCAGTGTTTGCGCAAGGTTGTGTTTGCGCAAGGTTGTGTTTGCGCATAGGTGTGTTTGCGCAAGGCTGTGTTTGCGCAAGGCTGTGTTTGCGCCAGGCAGTGTTTGCGCCAGGCAGTGTTTGCGCCAGGCAGTGTTTGGGCCAGGCAGTGTTTGCGCCAGGCAGTGTTTGCGCAAGGTTGTGTTTGCGCAAAGTTGTCTTTGCGCAGGGCATTGTTTGCGCAAAGGTGTGTTTGCGCAAGGCTTTGTTTGTGCAACGCTGTGTTTGTGCACGCTGTTTTTTTGCACGGTGTGTTTGCGCAAGGCAGTGTTTGAGCAATGGAGTGTTTGCGGAAGGCAGTGTTTGCGCAAGGCAGTGTTTGAGCAATGGAGTGTTTGCGCAAGGTTGTGTTTGCGCAAGATTGTATTTGCGCAAGGGATTGTTTGCGCAAGGGATTGTTTGCGCAAGGGATTGTTTGCGCAAGGGATTGATTACGCACGGCGGTGTTTGCGCACGGCGGTGTTTGCGCATGGCTGTGTTTGCGCACGGCTGTGTTTGCACAAGGCAGTGTTTGCGCAAGGCTGTGTTTGGTCAAGGCTGTGTTTGCGCAAGGCTGTGTTTGCGCTAGGCACTGTTTGCACCAGGCAGTGTTTGCGCAAGGTTGTGTTTGCGCAAGGTTGTGTTTGCGCAAAGTTGTCTTTGCGCAGGGCATTGTTTGCGCAAAGGTGTGTTTGCGCAAGGCTTTGTTTGTGCAACGCTGTGTGTGTGCACGCTGTTTTTTTGCACGGTGTGTTTGCGCAAGGCAGTGTTTGAGCAATTGAGCGTTTGCGCAAGGTTGTGTTTGCGCAAGATTGTGTTTGCGCAAGGGATTGTTTACGCCAGGGATTGTTTGCGCAAGTGATTGTTTGCGCACGGCAGTGTTTGCGCAAAGGTGTGTTTGCTCAAGGTTGTGTTTGCGCACGGAGTGTTTGCGCAAAGGTGTGTTTGCGCAGGGCATTGTTTGCGTAATGGTGTGTTTGCGCAAGGCAGTGTTTGCGCAAGGCTGTGTTTGCTCAAGGCTGTGTTTGCGCAAGGCTGTGTTTGCGCTAGGCACTGTTTGCACCAGGCAGTGTTTGCGCAAGGTTGTGTTTGCGCAAGGTTGTGTTTGCGCAAAGTTGTCTTTGCGCAGGGCATTGTTTGCGCAAAGGTGTGTTTGCGCAAGGCTTTGTTTGTGCAACGCTGTGTGTGTGCACGCTGTTTTTTTGCACGGTGTGTTTGCGCAAGGCAGTGTTTGAGCAATTGAGTGTTTGCGCAAGGTTGTGTTTGCGCAAGATTGTGTTTGCGCAAGGGATTGTTTACGCCAGGGATTGTTTGCGCAAGTGATTGTTTGCGCACGGCAGTGTTTGCGCATGGCAGTGTTTGCGCACGGCAGTGTTTGCGCACGGTGTGTTTGCGCAAGGCAGTGTTTGCTCAAGGGAGTGTTTGCGCAAGCCAGTGTTTGCGCAAGGCAGTGTTTGAGCAAGAGATTTTTGCTCAAGGACGCGTGTGTGCAAAGCATTGTTTGCGGAAGCCAGTGTTTGCGCAATGCTGTGTTTGCGCAAGGATGTGATTGCGCCAGGCAGTGTTTGCACCAGGCAGTGTTTGCGCCAGGCAGTGTTTGCGCCAGGCAGTGTTTGCGCAAGGTTGTGTTTGCGCAAGGTTGTGTTTGCGCATAGGTGTGTTTGCGCAAGGCTGTGTTTGCGCCAGGCAGTGTTTGCGCCAGGCAGTGTTTGCGCCAGGCAGTGTTTGGGCCAGGCAGTGTTTGGGCCAGGCAGTGTTTGCGCAAGGTTGTGTTTGCGCAAAGTTGTCTTTGCGCAGGGCATTGTTTGCGCAAAGGTGTGTTTGCGCAAGGCTTTGTTTGTGCAACGCTGTGTTTGTGCACGCTGTTTTTTTGCACGGTGTGTTTGCGCAAGGCAGTGTTTGAGCAATGGAGTGTTTGCGGAAGGCAGTGTTTGCGCAAGGCAGTGTTTGAGCAATGGAGTGTTTGCGCAAGGTTGTGTTTGCGCAAAGTTGTCTTTGCGCAGGGCATTGTTTGCGCAAAGGTGTGTTTGCGCAAGGCTTTGTTTGTGCAACGCTGTGTGTGTGCACGCTGTTTTTTTGCACGGTGTGTTTGCGCAAGGCAGTGTTTGAGCAATTGAGTGTTTGCGCAAGGTTGTGTTTGCGCAAGATTGTGTTTGCGCAAGGGATTGTTTACGCCAGGGATTGTTTGCGCAAGTGATTGTTTGCGCACGGCAGTGTTTGCGCATGGCAGTGTTTGCGCACGGCAGTGTTTGCGCACGGTGTGTTTGCGCAAGGCAGTGTTTGCTCAAGGGAGTGTTTGCGCAAGCCAGTGTTTGCGCAAGGCAGTGTTTGAGCAAGAGATTTTTGCTCAAGGACGCGTGTGTGCAAAGCATTGTTTGCGGAAGCCAGTGTTTGCGCAATGCTGTGTTTGCGCAAGGATGTGATTGCGCCAGGCAGTGTTTGCACCAGGCAGTGTTTGCGCCAGGCAGTGTTTGCGCCAGGCAGTGTTTGCGCAAGGTTGTGTTTGCGCAAGGTTGTGTTTGCGCATAGGTGTGTTTGCGCAAGGCTGTGTTTGCGCCAGGCAGTGTTTGCGCCAGGCAGTGTTTGCGCCAGGCAGTGTTTGGGCCAGGCAGTGTTTGGGCCAGGCAGTGTTTGCGCAAGGTTGTGTTTGCGCAAAGTTGTCTTTGCGCAGGGCATTGTTTGCGCAAAGGTGTGTTTGCGCAAGGCTTTGTTTGTGCAACGCTCTGTTTGTGCACGCTGTTTTTTTGCACGGTGTGTTTGCGCAAGGCAGTGTTTGAGCAATGGAGTGTTTGCGGAAGGCAGTGTTTGCGCAAGGCAGTGTTTGAGCAATGGAGTGTTTGCGCAAGGTTGTGTTTGCGCAAAATTGTGTTTGCGCAAGGGATTGTTTGCGCAAGGGATTGATTGCGCAAGGGATTGATTGCGCACGGCAGTGTTTGCGCACGGCTGTGTTTGCGCACGGCGGTGTTTGCGCACGGCGGTGTTTGCTCACGGCGGTGTTTGCGCACGGCGGTGTTTGCGCACGGCGGTGTTTGCGCACGGCGGTGTTTGCGCACGGCGGTGTTTGCGCAGGGCGGTGTTTGCGCAGGGCGGTGTTTGCGCAGGGCGGTGTTTGCGCAGGGCGGTGTTTGCGCAGGGCGGTGTTTGCGCACGGCAGTGTTTGCGCAAAGGTGTGTTTGCTCAAGGTTGTGTTTGCTCACGGAGTGTTTGCGCAAAGCTGTGTTTGCGCAGGGCATTGTTTGCGCAAAGGTGTGTTTGCGCCAGGCTGTGTTTGCACAAAGGTCTGTTTGTGCAAGGTTGTGTTTGCGCAAGGTGGTGTTTGCGCAAGGCTTTGTTTGTGCAACGTTGTGTTTGTGCACGCTGTTTTTTTGCACGGTGTGTTTCCGCAAGGCAGTGTTTGAGCAATGGAGTGTTTGCGCACGGCTGTGTTTGCTCACGGTGTGTTTGCGCAAGGCAGTGTTTGCTCAAGGGAGTGTTTGCGCAAGCCAGTGTTTGCGCAATGCAGTGTTTGAGCAAGAGGTTTTTGCTCAAGGATGTGTGTGTGCAAAGCATTGTTTGCGGAAGCCAGTGTTTGCGCAATGCTGTGTTTGCGCAAGCATGTGATTGCGCAGGCAGTGTTAGCGCAAGGCAGTGTTTGCGCAGGGCATTGTTTCGGCAGGGCATTGTTTGGGCAGGGCATTGTTTGCGCAGGGCAGTGTTTGCACACGCAAGGCAGTGTTTGCACAAGGCAGTGTTTGCGCAAGGCAGTGATTGCGCAAGGCAGTGATTGCGCAAGGCAGTGTTTGAGCAAGGCAGTGTTTGCGCACGGCTGTGTTTGCGCATGGCTGTTTGCGCACGGCTGTTTGCGCAAGGCTGTGTTTGCGCAAGGCTGTGTTTGTGCACGGCGGTGTTTGCGCACGGCGTTGCTTGCGCACGGCGGTGTTTGCGCACGGCGGTGTTTGCGCACGGCGGTATTTGCGCACGGAGGTGTTTGCGTATGGCGTTGTTTGCGCAGGGCGGTGTTTGCGCAAAGTTGTGTTTGCTCAAGGTTGTGTTTGCTCACGGTGTGTTTGCGCAAAGGTGTGTTTGCGCAGGGCATTGTTTGCGCCAGGCTGTGTTTGCGCCAGGCTGTGTTTGCGCCAGGCAGTGTTTGCGCCAGGCAGTGTTTGCGCCAGGCAGTGTTTGCGCCAGGCAGTGTTTGCGCCAGGCAGTGTTTGCGCCAGGCAGTGTTTGCGCCAGGCAGTGTTTGCGCAAGGTTGTGTTTGCGCAAGGTTGTGTTTGCGCATAGGTGTGTTTGCGCCAGGCAGTGTTTGCGCCAGGCAGCGTTTGCGCCAGGCAGCGTTTGCGCCAGGCAGTGTTTGCGCCAGGCAGTGTTTGCGCCAGGCAGTGTTTGCGCCAGGCAGTGTTTGCGCACGGCTGTGTTTGCGCAAGGCTGTGTTTGCGCAAGGCTGTGTTTGCGCAAGGCTGTGTTTGTAACGGCGGTGTTTGCGCACGGCGGTGCTTGCGCACGGCGGTGTTTGCGCACGGCGGTGTTTGCGCACGGCGGTATTTGCGCACGGCGGTGTTTGCGCACGGCGGTGTTTGCGCAGGGCGGTGTTTGCGCACGGCGGTGTTTGCGCACGGCAGTGTTTGCGCAAAGGTGTGTTTGCTCAAGGTTGTGTTTGCGCACGGAGTGTTTGCGCAAAGGTGTGTTTGCGCAGGGCATTGTTTGCGCAATGGTGTGTTTGCTCAAGGTTGTGTTTGCACACGCAGTGTTTGCTCAAAGGTGTGTTTGCGCACTGCAGTGTTTGCGCAATGGTGTCCTTGCGCATGGCAGTGTTTGCGCAAGGGAGTGTTTGCTCAAGGCTGTGTTTGCGCAAGGCTGTGTTTGCGCTAGGCACTGTTTGCACCAGGCAGTGTTTGCCCAAGGTTGTGTTTGGGCAAAGTTGTCTTTGCGCAGGGCATTGTTTGCGCAAAGGTGCGTTTGCGCAGGCTTTGTTTGCGCAAGAGGTGTGTTTGCGCAAGGCCCAGTGTTTGCGCAAGGGCAGTGTTTGAGGCGCCAGGATGTGTTTGCGCCAGGCAGTGTTTGCGCCAGGCACGTTTGCGCCAGGCAGTGTTTGCGCCAGGCAGTGTTTGGCCAGGCAGTGTTTGTGCCAGGCAGTGTTTGCGCAAGGTTGTGTTTGCGCAAAGTTGTCTTTGCGCAGGGCATTGTTTGCGCAAAGGTGTGTTTGCGCAAGGCTTTCTTTGTGCAACGCTGTTTTTGTGCACGCTGTTTTTTTGCACGGTGTGTTTGTGCAAGGCAGTGTTTGAGCAATGGAGTGTTTGCGGAAGGCAGTGTTTGCGCAAGGCAGTGTTTGAGCAATGGAGTGTTTGCGCAAGGTTGTGTTTGCGCAAGATTGTGTTTGCGCAAGGGATTGTTTACGCCAGGGATTGTTTGCGCAAGTGATTGTTTGCGCACGGCAGTGTTTGCGCACGGTGTGTTTGCGCAAGGCAGTGTTTGCGCAAGGGAGTGTTTGCGCAAGCCAGTGTTTGCGCAAGGCAGTGTTTGAGCAAGGATGTGATTGCGCCAGGCAGTGTTTGCACCAGGCAGTGTTTGCGCCAGGCAGTGTTTGCGCCAGGCAGTGTTTGCGCAAGGTTGTGTTTACGCAAGGTTGTGTTTGCGCATAAGTGTGTTTGCGCAAGGTTGTGTTTGCGCCAGGCTGTGTTTGCGCCAGGCAGTGTTTGCGCCAGGCAGTGTTTGCGCCAGGCAGTGTTTGGGCCAGGCAGTGCTTGCGCAAGGTTGTGTTTGCGCAAAGTTGTCTTTGCGCAGGGCATTGTTTGCGCAAAGGTGTGTTTGCGCAAGGCTTTGTTTGTGCAACGCTGTGTTTGTGCACGCTGTTTTTTTGCACGGTGTGTTTGTGCAAGGCAGTGTTTGAGCAATGGAGTGTTTGCGGAAGGCAGTGTTTGCGCAAGGCAGTGTTTGAGCAATGGAGTGTTTGCGCAAGGTTGTGTTTGCGCAAGATTGTGTTTGCGCAAGGGATTGTTTACGCCAGGGATTGTTTGCGCAAGTGATTGTTTGCGCACGGCAGTGTTTGCGCATGGCAGTGTTTGCGCACGGCAGTGTTTGCGCACGGTGTGTTTGAGCAAGGCAGTGTTTGCTCAAGGGAGTGTTTGCGCAAGCCAGTGTTTGCGCAAGGCAGTGTTTGAGCAATGATGTGATTGCGCCAGGCAGTGTTTGCACCAGGCAGTGTTTGCGCCAGGCAGTGTTTGCGCCAGGCAGTGTTTGCGCCAGGCAGTGATTGCGCCAGGCAGTGTTTGCGCAAGGTTGTGTTTGCGCATAAGTGTGTTTGCGCATAAGTGTGTTTGCGCCAGCCTGTGTTTGTGCCAGGCAGTGTTTGCGCCAGGCAGTGTTTGCGCCAGGCAGTGTTTGGGCCAGGCAGTGTTTGCTCCAGGCTGTGTTTGCGCAAGGTTGTGTTTGCGCAAAGTTGTCTTTGCGCAGGGCATTGTTTGCGCAAAGGTGTGTTTGCGCAAGGCTTTGTTTGTGCAACGCTGTTTTTGTGCACGCTGTTTTTGCACGGTGTGTTTTTGCAAGGCAGTGTTTGAGCAATGGAGTGTTTGCGGAAGGCAGTGTTTGCGCAAGGCAGTGTTTGAGCAATGGAGTGTTTGCGCAAGGTTGTGTTTGCGCAAGATTGTGTTTGCGCAAGGGATTGTTTGCGCAAGGGATTGTTTG
>NW_024705626.1:0-30765 GCF_018977255.1 Callorhinchus milii | reverse complement strand
AGAATATCTCCCGTATCCGATCCCTTATTTCTGCTTCAGAAGCAGAGAATCTGCTCCGAGCCTCCATCTCATCTCGTATAGGCGACAGCTCGTCTTACTCGCTGGCGTGGCTAAGAAGGTGATGGTCTATTTGCAGCTTGTTCAGAATGCGGCTGCTGGGGTGTTAACCAGAACCCCTTCTTCTTCCCTGCACTGGCTTCCAGTTTCACATAGAATACAGTTTAAAATCCTTTTGTTAACTTACGGCCAAGTGAAAAGCCACTGAATGATTTATATTAATAATTATCCGCATCTTTAAAGTGTCTGAAATGTATGTCCGGAATCGTCGAAATTGTGGAAATGCCCGTGCACATGTGCATGCATGGATTAGTATGCACAAGTGCAAGCTCAGGTGAGAAGAGGAGCAGGTGGAGGTGTGTGGAATAGATGTATGATGCATGCTCGTGGCCAAGTCTGTGTTTGATGTGCATCGCACATGCAGACCAATGGCAAAACTTGAGCAAACATCACAATCAAAAGCAGCAGTTCACTATTTCAGGTCTGTACACGAGTGCTGTGGGTCAGCCTTCACATACACAGCAGCACACAATCACTCATAAGTAAAGCAGCACTCACACAGCAGTACACTGTCAATCATACACCATCCACTCATTCACAGCAGCACTCACTCGCACGCAGCAGCACTCAGCTACTCACAAACTCGTGAAGCAACCTTTACTCGGCGTGACTGCGTTCGCAGGATAAGATCGCCTGCCGGCGTCTCATGGATACCTCCACGCCCTGAGGGGTCCACGCCTTACGATCATACACCACTCACCATGGCACTCGCACGTACATCCCTCAAGCACTCACTCATCCACCAAACATCCCCAGTATGGCCTTAACAGACTGTTGGGGCAAGCGCTCCTAGCGAGTACCTATGAAGGTCGGCACGGCACACAAGGGGGTGGGTGGCCAGCACCACGCCTGGCCGCCTTTGTCTACCGAGTGGCGATGTTTACACACAACATACTCATTTGAGCCTGAGTATACCTAGGGGACGCCCAGAACCGGTCCAGATAATCATCACTGGTGTTGGCCGTGAGCGGGAAATGAACTCAGGTCACCGGGTTCGTAGCGCGGCCCGCTAACCGCCACCGCTCCCCACAGAGGCACTCGCTCATACGTCCCTCAATCGCCCCGCCGACTCGCTCGTTCGCACGCACCGCTCCACACTGTTGAGGTAGGAGGATCCATCGTAACCGCCCACGGCATAGAGGAGGTCATCGAGCACGGCCACCCCCACGCCGCAGCGCCGCTTACTCATGGAGGCCACCATGCGCCACTCGTTGGTCTGCGGGTCGTAGCGCTCCACGCTGGAGATGGCGTCGCCGCTGCACCAGCCACCCACTGCACGGTGATGGACAGGGAGAAAAGATCCCCTTGTAGCCTTAACAGATCGTTGAGGTCATTTCTGTTAGTAAACACCTATTAAACTAAACAAACGATTAAAATTTTACCTGCTAAGGCCCACGAAGCTGTATAGGTCTTTTTCAGAAGCGACCTGGCCACAAATTATAGCTCAAAGTGGCTAATCATGTGGAAATTTATAGCAGCCAAATATTCCAAACACATGTGCAGGGGAAAAACTGGAGGACCTGAAAAAAAATCGACGCCACCACGGGGGGAGAGACACATGCAAACTCTGAATATACAGCAGGCATCATGGTCGGGATCGAACCCACGACCTCCCGCACCTGCGCACATCCCATCACAGCTCACCTGCGAAGAGCACTTCCCCGCAGCGGATGGGCTTGCGGGGTTTCGTGCGGGGGCCCTGCATGAGTGGTCTTTCTTGGGGCAGAAGCAAATAGTTCTTGGCTTCATCCACGAGGTCTCTTGAGCGACGAACAGAGAAAAACAACAAAACATTAATGCACGCAGCGAGCGCACAGCATAAAAAAACGGGGGATGGTGAAGGGGGAGGAGCATAATACAAGAATCCCCCACGATACATAAGGGATGCGTTCCTGGGAAATGCTACTTAACTCAAAAGTACTTAAAGCGAGCTCTAAGTTCCCATAAACATAATGTTAAAATCAGGGGTTGCGTTGCTAGCCGACATTTCTCGAAAATGCGCGACTAAATGTCATGAAGTGTACAAAAAAGCATATGATTATAAGTGAACATACGCTTTAAATAAGAATACAAATAATACAAAAAACGTAATACCAGAGATGGTTTAAGAGCTTGCTGATCGAGGCCTCTTGGCGATTCCTGGTGGTACGTGCTATGCGTGTACAGTTCTGGTGGTACGTGCTATGCGTGTACAGTTCGGTATTACATCGCAAAAGTCCGCTTTCTCCCTCGTGCATTCGTGTTATGCATATACATTCATTTTAAAAATCGTGCAAAGAAAATTTGCACAATTATTAAACAAGGAAGGCAATTGCGCAAAAACTAATATGCATTTTTTTTCCAGAAAGCACAAGACAAACATGACACTTGGGCTTGTTTGGGGCGCCTGTGGCGCACCTCACAACCATTTACGGCCTTCGGCCAGGAAAGTCACAATATTTTTTAACACGAACGACGCATTCACGCAAGCACCCGATGCTCCGTTTTGAAGTTTTTAATTAAACATCTTTGAATTGTTTAGAATTAGATAATTTTATTTCTTCATGAAAAGCTTATATCATTTTACATCTGGAAGACTTCATTGAAAACGACATTTCGTGTGAATTTTCTCTCGCCGTTAAGTAGATGGCCTTGCTGGGGGTTCGGTTCGATGCGGACTTTCACCTGTTTGGGGTTGCGGGATCGAGTTAAGGCGATATAGAGCTGCTGGCCGTGCGAGAAGACCGCCATCTGCAGATCGATTCCAATGTAATCGAACGTCTGTCCCTGCGCCTCAGTCGTTCATGCAGGGGGCACGTAGGTTTGCAGCACCCCCTGCATGAAAACGATGAAAAGTGCAGCGTTCATCACAGATAAAGTTGCGTGCTTATATAAGAGTATTAATCAGAAACGTATATGCAAAACAATGCACAATGCGGAAACTTATCGTGGGGGATTCCTGTACCTTTGTTATGATTCGTGTGGGTCACCACAATCTTCTAATGTCAAACGGAGCCATAATTAACACTGTAAAAGTCCCATATTGCTAGTCAAGGCTCAGCCCAGACTTGGCTCTGGTTCAAGTAGGCCATGGCTCAAATTCATGTGCTTAATTTTAGCTGGCCTATGAGCACGATCCCAGCCATGCTCAAGATTTCCTCCTGCGCCAAGCCATGGATGACGAGCTGCTAATGCGTCTCTGGAAGCTACTCGGCAGCACACGCCTGAACTGAGCCGCCATGTGAAGCCAGGGCTGAGCTGCGACTAAGAAGAGTATGAGCCGAAGAAGTCTGTAGTCATGCCTTCACACTGGTCTATCCAAGCTGGGGAATGGATAGCCCAGAATTATAATAGAAGTGGGTGGAATGTGTAGTTGATTTTTGTTGAAATTATAAGTAATTTTTTTCATTTCATCGTTCAAGCTCGCTTGCCTTCTTTGCTCAGAAAAAACGTAGATCCTTCTTGTCAGTAGCAGGAAAACAAACCTGTGATTATATTTAATTAACGGTATCATTGTGAGTGTACATGTTCGCACGAGTGTCAAATTTATGCATCCGCGTTCCTGACTCGCCTAGTTATTTTGAGTAGTACCATTGTGTAGGTGTAATTAAAGGATATTCAAGTATTACATCAAATTCCGGGGTCCACTCAGCCTATCTTTCCTCCACCATGGATACAGCACGTACCGTTTGTGGCATGTCCACAGTGGTGATCCGATGTAGAGACTGGCGTGTACAATAGACCGACCCAAACTGGACGTCTGTTAAAAAGAGCGTCAAAGCTCATCGGATTCCTCCAGTCTAAATAAAGATTCTGATTCCGAATGTGATATCCCGACTACTGGCTCTGCCTTCAAACGAGGTGAGCTCAAGCCCCATTGCTCACTTGATCAAAGATTCTGACTTGCGGAAAATGTCACAAAATAAGTCACGGCAGTGACCACGGAAACAATACATCACCTTCCTGCCAAGGTGAAGGTTTTGATGTTCACGTAAAATGTATCCCAACATTCGTGATTTTCTGCGAATCCTGTTCAGCCGACGACGCGGAAATTGGCATGGCAGCCTCCCGTGGGTTTCACGGAAAACACGCACCACCACTCGTGACAGCGTGGCCGGCTACCTGCATGCCTCGTCACTCTTCACCAGAAGGTCCGTCCCCACTGTGCCCACCAGGAACTTGGGTGTGAGCAGGGGCAGACGGACGTGTTGCAGCACCTACACAAAGACAAAGATCCCCCGTATAGCCTTTAACAGACTGTTAGAGCAAGTGCTATCATGGGACCTTCTTTACCAGTATTTGGTGTTTGAACATCCTAACACCTCCTGTTTTATTGCCAGAAAGGGTAGAACCTATTCTTATTTTTCATTGAGCAAGTGCTGTTCGCGAGCCCCTATGAAGACCGGCACGACACACAAGGGGGTGGGTGGCCAACACGACACCCGGCACCTTTGCCTCCGCAGTGGTGATGTTTACAAACCGCACCAGGTACTCGTTTGAGGCCGAGTCGACCTAGGGGAGGCCTAGCGTGATAACCGTTACACTAACGCACACACACACGGAGAAGAAGATCCCTCGCTTAACCTTATACGGCAATAACAAAAGTACGGCATCTTGAGATGCAGCTGCATTTAGATGCTATACAGATATACATTGTATGGTTTAATTGGATTGAATCATTGCCTGCGAGAGAGATCCACAGACGGGACTTTGTCCAGATTGATACACCCATACACAAACAAGACACAGGCCTTCCTATAGACAAACCGGCTGCTTAGACACATGTGCGGAGCTTTTTTGTTTGGCATCACACATACACCTTTGCTACCCAAGTAGTGATAACACAAACACTGGATACTCATTTTAGGTCGAGTTAACCTAGAGGAGAGGGGATATAATCAAGAACCATGCGCCCCGTGTGTGTGGCAAGGAATTCGGGCTGGGATGATGCGATTGCGTCAGTGCGTTTTCAGAATACTATTCCACTGCTATCTAGACTGTAATACATTTTCAACAAGACGAATAGTCACACACTGTTGCCACTATACTCATTGGTTCTTTCGGTAAAGTTACGTAGGTGAAACATTAAAATAAAATGTAAGAATAAAAATAAAAAATAGAAATAACCAAATTAAATCACCACGTTTCGGAAGCAACACAAGCTTCCGTCATCAGGTGGGACAACCACAGTAAGAAACAAAATTACTGTAGTGGGCAAAGACAGCTGTTTGTGACAAGTGATTATATAAGGTAAAGAGGGAGGAGAGATGCAGGGGGCAGGGATTGTGGAGTAGGGGGGGGGACTTCTGTTGAGACACGGCTGGTGAGACACAATGCTGGCGCTGGGAGCGGGCGGGGGGGGGGCTACAGAAGATGTCACCTGGTTAATGACACTATTAAAGCACACACGAGATTTGGCTGGTGCTCATCAATGTGGGCGGCCCTAAGCCAGTGGTGGAAGTTGTGCATTCATACGCGAGGGGGGGCAGTTTTGTCGTCGTGCAGCCACTGTATCCTATTACGATCAGCAAGAGGAGCGATATAGTTACCTCTACTGTGTGTGCTTTTATGTTGTCAAGCATGAGCTCCCCGCTCTACTAGGTGGGGATGAACTAAATAATTGATTTCAAAACAGGTTCTTACGCTCACAATAAAAGCATCAAATTTAGTTTCAGGAAGAAGTGATTATTTGATTGATTGAGGGACGACCAAGCTACGTAGAACAGATTGTTATCGGGTGATAATGTGCTATGATACCAGCAGATGGCAGTGCAGCAAGATCAACTGTTGTGCTAAACTGGTAACACATCTAATAATAGGATTTTCCCCTTTTTTCTGGCAACAAAACTCACCAATTGAGGCGAGGCTCAAAAGAAAGCCGTCTCTGGTGTGGACCAATCAGTTTCAAGGACAATGCATACATTATCAGTGTGTTTTGTTTGCATTCTGACCGCAAGTATTGTGGTTAATGCAGACATGATTCCTTGTAAAAAAGGTTTCAGTTTTGTTGCCAGAAAAAAATGGAAAAACCCTATTATTATATCTTGGCACTGGCCAAGGAGGTCTAATGATGGTCAAACATCTCGCCTCCACCTGAACTAACCCGTACTGACGAGCGTGGCAAAATCTGGTCGTGTAACCTCCACGAAATACACAGCATGGGGAGGCTCTCAACCTGCAGTGGCTTGACATTAGGGGCGTCCACGTACCTAGCGGAGGCCTAGGAAGGACACAACCGCCGATCAGCGGTTACGCAAGCGCGCACACCAGGCAGGCACCTGGGGTAGCTGTGGCCGGCGCTCCTGGATGTTGTATTTGACCCAGGCGATGACGGCGCTGTACACCTGCTCCTCGCTGCGCACGTTTAGCTCATCGGTGGATATGATGTCGATGAGCTGGTTGGCAGGAAGCAGCATGAACTCTTCACTCTCCATTACCTGCGAAAGCAACAGATGCCCCGCTTCATGTCAGCCTGGATTACTGAGCACAGTGTTAATATGGAGCACCTCTTGATGGCTGGGTGGTGGTGGTACACGACTGGAATCCAGCGCCGTGGAGTCGAGGGGTGGCAGATCACACAAATGTCACAACAACTTCATTCCCGTGGCTTTACCACCAGGATAAACGGTAAAGCAAAAATGTGGACTCGATCCGTTCCCTCTGTATGGGATAGTATTGTCGCCTCGCACGTGTAGGCTTTCTCCAGGTGCTCCGGTTTCCTCTCACATATATCGGCAACATTAATTGGCTAAAAGCACCTTCATATATAGAGGAGCACAGACATTGTACACGCCAGCTCACCACCTGGCTGCTGCCTTCCTGTTTGTCTTTAGTTCCTCCTCACACCTCCGAGTCATGCTCTCTCCTGTCTTCGAGAGTGAGCGGATACTGTGCGGCACATTGCGAGTTGAAATTGTTTATTGCACAGAAAACTTAAATTCTTGGTGGATTCATTACCCTTTGTGGAGATTAGTATCGTGCCTTGATAGCCACACACACACTACTTGCAACACACACATAATTGCATTACAAGTACCCTCAACTGCCCACGTAAACATAACTACATACATACAAAATCAACACAATTAGCTACCAATACAATGAAAGTGAACGGCAATCTCTTTTGCACGTCACAATGAAAGTGGCAGAAATATATTTTTAAAGGAATCCACAGCCAAATAAAACAGAGCCTCTTATAGACACACTTCTATGATAATAGGTTTTTCCCCTTTTTTCTCGCAACAAAACAGGTGTTAAGATTTCGATTTAAAGCTTTCGTGACTGCAGGGATTCATATTATTGGTTCTTTTGGTAAAGTCACGTAGAAGGGAAATAATAAAATATCAAAAATAAAACAATAAAATTATCACGACGTTTCGATTGCAACACAAGCAATCATCATGTACGTGACTTTACCGAAAGAACCAATAACAGGTGTTAAGATGTTAAAATACCAAACTGAAACCTTTTACAAGGAATCATGTCTGCATTAACCACAATGCTTGTGGTCAGAATGCAAACAAAAAACTAACTCTGATAACATATGCATTGTCCTCTGGTCAAAAAGGCGTCCTCTGGTCTAACACCGTTTGAGACGAGGCTCAAAAGAAAGCTGTCTCTGGTGTGGACCAATCAGTTTCAAGGACAATGCATATATTATCAGAATATTTTTGGTTTGCATTCTGACCACAAGCATTGTGGTTAATGCAGACATGATTCCTCTTAAAAGGTTTCAGTTTGGTGTTTTAACATCTTAACACCTGTTTTGTTGCCAGAAAAAAAGTGGAAAAACCTATTATCATATTTTGGTACTAGCAAAGGAGGTCCCATGATGTGGACACACACCTAGGCTCTGTGTTCCAGGTTGTCCGAGATGAGTCTGAAACTTAATTGCGCACAAGCAAAATACTTGAAAGTTACTTCAAGTCTTGTACTCTCGTGAACTAGCGATATAATTGCAGCAGTCAATGCAGTTACATTAATGTGCTGCAATGATATCACTAGAGCTTTTTGGCAGCACGTCTGAAAGTCAATTTTAAAAGCTCTATCATAACCAAAGATGCGTTGGACTGCCCAGGCTACACAGGCTAGGTGCTTACAAAAACACAACTCTCTTTTGGCTTGCATTTTCCTTTAATGTGGCTCAGATGATAAGAGCACTGAGGTGGCACCGTTTAGATGCTGGCTTTTGAATTAAGGCCTGTGATTAAAATGGGTTTTAATGTGCAGTGATTTGATGGTCTCAGCCCAGTCACCAATGACTACACACACAAAAACCCAACGACGTTATATTTATACTTTTTTTCCGGTAAAGTCACGTAGGTAAAAAATAAAATAAATTAAAATGAAAATAACTAAATTAAATCAGGTACCTGAAGACGGACGCTTGTGTTGCGCCCGAAACGTCGTGATTTAATTTAGTTGTTTTCATTTTAATTTATTTTATTTTATACCTACGTGACTTTACCGAAAAAACCAAAAAGTATGGATCCTTGCAGTCACGAAAACTTCAAATCTAGAACGTTACACTTAGTTCTGCTGTGTGTAGTGAGTTGTAAAAATGCAGTTTTTTATGGTGCAGATCGTAAGCCACAAAAGTAGCTGTGTGATATCCCGCCTCTGCGGGCTGTCCTCGAACATGGGAGCTTGCAGCACTGCTCTGCGAGAGAAACCAACAAACACTTGGCCTCGTGACACGACACCCGAAAGTACAATTGGCCCAAACATGCGCTGTGAGAGTGAATCTGCATTGACTTGGTGGCCTGGCTGTGTGCTCTGGCTGTGTGCTGTGGTCTGTGTGCTCTGGCTGTGTGCTGTGCTCTGGCTGTGTGCTCTGGCTGGTGCTCTGGCTGTGCTCTGGCTTGTGTGTCTGCAGAGGGCCACCTCCTGGAAGTTGTGCTGCGTGAACTTGTCGGCGGTGCGCTGCAGGTCTCGGCACGCGTGCGTATCGGCGAAGGCCCGGATTCCCAGGCAGTTGGAGGGGTCGAGCTGCCGCTTCAGGAACTCGCAGCAGGTGTCCTGGATCTCGGCGAGCTGCAGCAGGCAGGCGGCCGGCAGCAGGGCCTGCACGTTGCACTCCTCCACCGTGATCTGTGGATCGCAGCAGCGCAGACTGCATGAGAAGCAAGCGGTGTTCTGCTCAAATGCAAGAATGGTGAGATTCTCATCTCGTTTAACGGACCTTAGTTTGTTGTAGAAATTCTGCTGTCCTGTGCTTCAGGGGTGAGCCAAACAACTGCCGACTTTACACAAAGTGGTACTCATTTTATAGGTCCCAGCGGCAAGGTAATCCGAGTAGAATTCCAACAGGGATATGAACTCACAAACTTGTTATTGGGAGTCACGCTCTCTAAGCACAGTGTGGCTTAGCCAAGTCAAAGTAAACCCCAAACAAATGTCATTTCCAGCTGTGATGGCATGCTGCTGTAATGAATATACACATTTGATTAGCACGGTTGGCTACATATGGTGTGAAAGAAATTCAACATAATACAATATTTCGAGAGCCAGCTTCCTCTGGTGAGCAGAGCTGTGGCAGCAGCAGCAGCAGCAGCCCATCGTCAGAAAAAAGAGCAGCTGCCCCTTCGTCTGCATCACACCGCGCTCGCCACAAGAGGCCTCGATGAGAAAGCTTTTCAACTATCTCTGGTAAATTCTAATTATTAGCATTTATTGTTAGTTAAAATTACAGCTTACAATCATACGCATTTTGGTACACTTTCTGACAGTAATTATTTTTTTTTATCTTGGCTAGGAACGCAAACCCTGGTTTTAACGTTATGTCTGTAGAAAATGATAGTTCACTTTAAGTCATTTTGAGTAAAGTAGCATTTCCCCGTAACGCATCGCGTGGGATTCCTGTATTATACTCCTCACACTCTACCCCTCCACCTAACCCCCGCAGCTCCTCCACCATCCCCTGTGTATCCAAGCACTATCCAGGCTCAACAACCCTGCTTTGCTTTTGACATCCTATAAGATCAGTCGCATCCTGGCTGATGTGGTCATACACAACTGCCTTAAACACTCAACACGAAGGTTCACGTCTTTTGCTCTCCTAAAGTGGATGAGAGTCCATTACTGGCCCAGCCTGCTAGAGCAGCAACACTGCGTGCACGGCTGGTGGCATCACCTGTGCCGTGTAGGCAAAGTCAACGAGCAGCTCCATGGCCGTCTCGTCGACGTCACGGATGGACACCTCATCCTGCCGTGACTCGGCCAGCTCGCCCGTGAACATGGCGTGGAAGTAGGGGGAGCACGCCGCCAGCACCACGCGGTGCGCGTTGATCTTGCGGCTGCCCACCTGCCAAAGACAGACGCGGGTTGGTGGGGCGTGAATGTGCGATGCCCTCACTGCGCCTCCTCTACTGGGAGGTGGGTCTGTGGGAGGCGAGGATGCCATTGCTTTTGTAAGATTATAAACAATATGAAAAGGTGGAAGGTGCAAGTTTACCATCTTATATATAAATATATACAGTGGTAATAGAGACGCAGGCTTTGTCCGCTTTTTATTGACTACAGCATAATGCTTCACAAGAAGCCAATTACTTCATTCATTGATCGGAGATCATATATTTTGAAGTATTTAGCATGAGACTTAAAGCTATTTGGACCTTGTAGCTGACCCCTATGAATAAAACTAATACACCTCAAGGCTGTAACTTTTGGGAACTCTCATGAGCAAAATCTTGATTCGGTTTGTGCCGAATTTCAGTCGGTCACCATCCTCTGTGTTTATTAGACACATTCTTACATATTTTTTCCATATTACTAATCTCAAATATACCATGGAATCATGTCAACATCCTCCTTTCATGCAACTATAAATTCCTCCATTCAAGAGCACGGGGCAATGACGAGATTGTATTCACTGCAGAGCAGGGTGAAGCCATCAACTCGCTACGAGAGCTATATTGTGTTTCTAAAGCTGGTGGTGGTTCAAATTGTGGCCGTTGTGTAGGTGATGATGTTATAGAGATTCGGGAAGAGAATATAATCTTGTGAAGGTGGTATTGGGATTGCGACAACCCGCTGGTGCTTGTGACGTTGACATTCGTGGCGCTTGTGACAAAGCTATTGGTGGTGGCGACGGTGTGTGATGATGGTATTGGTGACGGTGGTCGTGGCAACGTGCGTGTGCGAGCACGAACCACCAGCACGACATCGCAGAACTTGCGGTGTCGCCGGAGCACGCTGATGGCCTCCAGGGTGATGCGTGGATGCTTCTCGGACACGTAGACCATGCGCGCCGGTGTAGGCAGCACGCCCTCGGGCAGGGCGTTGGGGTCCCCGCCGCCGCTCGATCGGCTCGTCACGTCCATGGCTCGCGGCATGCTGCGCACGCAAAGTCAAGGCGAGAATCGGTCACAAGAATTGGCCGTGGAGACATTGGCACATTTTTTCAGGAATTGTAACAAAAGGGAAAAAGCTGTCGACAAGCATTGAATGGTAGTCATCTTCGTCGAGAGTCATGAGCCTGTGATAGAACATCTACACTCCCCTGGTGGGGACCAGTCCATCCACTTTCATGAACACTTTATTCTTATTGTAACATTTCATTGGCAGGGGCCAGTCTCCCGATAAGACAATCTGTATCGGCTTAAAAGTGGTAGTCATTATGAATGCAACAGAAAATGTTTCTCAAGTCCAACTCCAACTCGGTGAAACTGCAACTCCCAAGTGAATTTGAACTCGCAACTTCTGATTGTGAGTTGAGTGCTCTATAAACACTGCGCCGCCCAGCGAGATTCATATCCTGTGCTGTTATCCTCGACAATCCAATACCCAACCGAGTATTATTTTAATTTGATTTGAGTTAGACGTTGACCAATCGCAGTCATCATCCCTAAGGGGGTCAATAAAATTTGTACCATTTTTGAGTGAAATAAACAGTGGCCATTCTACAGAGACTGGTCTCTGCCATAGTTCTCTCCCCTGGCTCAGGATTAAACAAAAGCACCAAAAACCATGTTAAGGTCCACTGAATTTACTTCCTTTTCACAGACAGTTGCCCAGACATCTCGCAGAATTAGTACTACTGTATAATACATCTCGCCGGGCTCAACAGGGAATAAGGCATTGACTTGACAGCACACGACTATTTCGTAATTATTTTCATGTTAGAATGCTCGATTGCTGCTTTGTCGCTAAGCAGCAGTCCAACCGCATAGAAATGTGCCAACTTGGCATCTACTAGAGCCAAAACCGAGGCTTTCACAGTCACTCCTGGATTGTTATGCCACGTGCAGTGAAACATTGCAAAGGTTTTGTGACAAGCAGACAGTGCAGGCAAGTGAGGCATGTGAATGAATAAAGAATGCTTGTGGTACGGTGCTGTTGGCACACCTGTGGAGGAAATCGTTCTCCTATAACACGGTAGTTGCGTTCGTGAAGAACACTGGGTTGTGGAAAAATTGCGTTGTAATAAATACTATATAATATAGGGTAAAGCACAGCCCGCAATAACACGTGAGATGCATACGCAAGCTCAACTAACACTGAGGCGTGTAGGTAGCATCTAGAAGCATTCAGCAGCATCCCGCCTTGTGTGATGCCACGCCGAGGCATACGTACAACAGCTTGTTCCTCTCAATTGCTTTATATACAACTAGCTGTACTACCCGGCTTCGCCCGGGAACTTGGATTCACCACGCCCGGCCGCCTTTGTCTCCCCAGTGACGATGTTCACACACCACACCAGTTACTCGTTTGAGGCTGAGTCGACCTAGGGGAGGCCCAGGTCCGGTTCAAATAATCGTCACCGGTGGTGGCCGTGAGTGGGAATGGAACTCGGGTCGCCGGGTTCGTAGCGTGGCGCGCTAACCACGACACTACAATGCGTTACGCTTCCGTTGTAGGATTTGTGTGAGGCGCGCCGATCCGCTGTAGGGTTTTAGTGAGGCGCGCCGATCCGTTGTAGGGTTTTAGTGAGGCGCGCCGATCCGTTGTAGGGTTTTAGTGAGGCGCGCCGATCCCCCGCGATACAATAATGCTGTGTAATCGCTATAATTTTATGATTTACCGAGCCTATAATAGAATTGCACACATTGTGGTGGCGGGGAGTGAAGAGGACGTGTAACTTTGATGAATTTACCTCAGAGTCGCGTGGTGGGTGTCGAGGCCTAGCACCGTGCAGAGCCTCCGGCCTCGCCTGATTTTGGCACCCGGCTGAGCTGGGTACGGGTGCCGTTCCCCCCCCCCCCCCGCGCTACAATAATACAGTCTAATCGCTATAATTTTATAATGTACCGACCCTATAATAGTAATTGCACACATTGTGGTGGGGGGGGAGTGAAGAGGACGTGAAACTTTGATGAATTTACGTCAGAGTCGCGTGTTAATGCGTGCGCCTATTTTAAAGGGGAATTAAAAATGGCGTCCACCCCGCGCCGAAGGCGTCGCTACCCGTTGGCAGGGGCAACCGCCGTCCAATGAAAGCGGCGAAGGCGTGGCTACCCGTTGCCAGGGGCAACCGCCGTCCAATGAAACTGCAGCCCGCGGCGAAGGCGTCGCTACCCGTTGCCAGGGGCAACCGCTGTCCAATGAAAGCGGCGATGGCGTCGCTACCCGTTGCCAGGGGCAACCGCCGTCCAATGAAACTGCGTATGGTCCGGCGACACACACACACAGACAGACAGACAGATTCGCGATTTTATATATATATAGATTTTACTTAAATCTATTTAATTATAAAACCTTAATATTATACATTCACTCTCTCTCTCTCATACGATACGTATTATGGTGTTCTACACTCACCAATGACAGTAGTATCTTGAGACTTGACTCCAGTAATGACGACGACGACGACAATGACGATGACAATGACGACGATGACAGACCTGTGCAGTTCGATGAATGTGATGATGAATGATGATGATGATGGTGTTACTGCACAGGTATAATGAGGCCTTTAAATCAGTTTGAAAAATCCGCGATGCACTGAGGCCGCGAAACTTGAACCGCGAAGTGGCGAGGGATTACTAGTACAGTGAAACCTTGGATTGCGAGCATAATTCGTTCCTGAAACGTGCTCGTAATCCAAAGCACTCGTATATCAAAGCGAACTTCCCCATAAGACAAAATGGAAACTCAAGACGATTCGTTTCACAACCCAAAAAAAATTCATACAAAAATTATTCGTTACAAAATACTGATAGGTTTTTTCCCCTTTTTTTGGCAACAAAACTGACACCTTTTGCAAGGAATCATGCTTACATTAACCTTGCAAAAGGTGTCAGTTTTGTTGCCAGAAAAAAAAGGGGAAAAAAACCTATTAGTATATTTTGGTACGGGCAAAGGAGGTCCCATGATGACATTACAAAATACTGTACCTTTTTTAAAATTTGTATTTAAATGTAATATAAAGTAATCAAATGTATCCATTAAATGTAATCGTGGAGATGAGAGAGAGGAGATGAGTGGAGGAGAGGATGGTGATTGTGTAGGACTACTTTCACTGTCACTAACGGAACCACTGCCATCGCTGAGCTCACTGGGATCTGTTTGTGCGACTTTAACAATGAAATTCTCCTATTGCAAGACCTCGCTGGTTGATCAATATATTTGTTTTAATTGCTTATCTTGCAAAACACTCGAGACCAAGTTAATCACAATCCAGGGTTTCACTGCACGTAGGCCCCGGCAAGGTAAGGTAAAAGTTAAAAGGTAAAAATTAACCCGTAAAACAAAGTTTTTCACTATAAATCCTTTATATGCGTGGCATCGGTTTTATTTTATTATTCATTTCGTTTTTCTTGAGTAAGAGTTTCATTTTTATCACATTGGTATTTTAAATTAAATATAAGGAAAGTCGTATATAAGGATTATAAGGTTTTCAGTTTTTGTATGATTGTTTATATTGTACATTTTTTGTTGTTTTCTTGAATAATTTTCTGTGTTTAGGAAAAATATACGATTGTGTTAGTGAAAATTTTTTTCCTAAAAAGTGGAAAATTTTGGAAAAAATGTTTCACGAAAATAAATTGTCACGCACAACGAGTCTGTGTGCAAAATGTCAGCTCGATTGGATCACGGGAAGTGGGTTAAAAAACGACCGAAAGATTTGCACGGTCGTAAGCGCGCAAGCAAGCAAGTGAACTTAATATAAAGGATTTAAAAATATATCGAATTTTCTTTTAGATTTGAAGCTTTCGTAACTGCAAGGATTCATACTCTTAGGTTTTTTCGGTAAAGTCACGTAGGAAAAAAATAAGAAAAATATAATAATAAATGAAAAATAACTAAATTACATCACAATTGAGTTATTTTTCGTTTATTATAATTTTATAACTTTTCTTACCTACGTAGTTTTACCGAAAAAAACCTAAGAGTATATCAATTATCTGTATACCGATTAAATCTAGTTTAGTTTTATCTGTATATGGATAACACGTAGTTTAGCTGTATCTGTATATCGATAAACAATATCGTGTTTTCATGTTATCTGTATATAGATAACGAATTAGTTAAGTTGAATATGTATTTATAAAACATGTCAATGATGGTTTTACCTTTCCTCTACTTTGCGTGGCGGTGACGCTGATTCTGCCGAGTTGTTGAACTCAGCAGCAGCAGAAGGAGCAGTGCAGATGGAGGGTGGCATGTGATGTCGATCTGAATGTCACTTCTATTTACGATGGAGATGTGTCACGACGACCCTATCATCGTAAGTCGAAAATATCGTAAGTCGAAGATGGCCTCTAGCCTAGCCAGGAGTCTTACAGGGTGGTGGTAATCTAGCAAAACAGAGCAAGTTACAGTAGCGTACTGTATAGACTATATCCTGTGTGTTTTATTAATTACAAGACTGTATTGCACAGTACATTTAAAGTAAAAAAACCAAGGTAAATTCTTAGCCTACCTATATGAACTGCAAATTAATATGAAGTTTGTTCAGGAAACAATCCTATCTGCTAGAAAAATAAACTTTTAGCATGCATTGAACGTATCGTATCGTGGTAACATTGAAATGAAATCGCTAAAGCTACGTATCATAGTGTAGTGTATAGTGTAGTGTATAGGTAGTGTATAGGTAGTTAGGTAGTGTATAGTAATAGTGTAGTGTAGTTAGTGTAGTGTTAGTGTAGTGTATAGCGTAGTGTATAGTAATAGTGTAGTGTGTAGTTAGTGTGTAGTGTATATTAGTGTGTAGTAGTAATAAATCGCTCAAGCTACGTATAGTGTAGTGTATAGTGTAGTGTATAGTGTAGTGTATAGTAATAGTGTAGTGTAGTGTATAGTAATAGTGTAGTGTATAGTAGTGTAGTGTATAGTGTAGTGTATATTAGTGTGTAGTAGTAAATAAAATCGCTCAAGCTACGTATCATAAATGCATTCACCGTGGCCAATTACAGCCAACGTTAGTTGAGCGTGGACAATTCGACCCAAGCCGAAACATAACATTTCAAAAGAATGTTTTAAAATATATTTTTTTTTTTTTAATGATAGAATATAGTGTTGTCATCAGTATGACGTAAGTATACCAAGTTTGCAGTCGATGCCACATTGGGAAGTGGGTTAAAATTGACTTTCAAGATTTGAGGATACAACAACGACAACAACAACAACGTGTAAAATTGGAATCATCGAGAGTATCTATATGAACAAAGCGCTCTACCTACAGCATGTACCGCTATAACCTTGTGCATGTGTAGTAGTACCCCAGTAATTACCCTGTAATCGGATTATTTGTATGGGGTAAGGGTAAAAGTAGGCTCATTGTTTTTCTTACTCTTAAGTTTTTTTCGGTAAAGTCACGTAGGTTAAATAAGAAAAATAAAATAATAATACGTGAAAATAAGTCGATGTATTTTTATTTTATTATAATTTTTTTATTTTTTTACCGACGCGATTTACCGAAAACAACCCGCTAAGAGTATGAACCCTTGCAGTCACGAAAACTTCAAATCTAGAATCGCTGCTTTTCCCTTTAACCTCCACCTTGCCGAGGCCTACACGCACACACTCACCCCCCACTCGCTCGCTCACTCACCCACACAGCAGGAGGATGAGGTGGAGGTGGTGGTGATGAGAGGCTTGCCTGGTGAGGTGTCAGTCCCAGCACCACAGCAATGGTGGAGCAGCAGTTGCCCAGCAAGAACCCAGCCAGCACCCAGCAGCTTGACTGCAGCAGCGTCTGTGTCCAGGGCTCCGTGTAGACTCAGCCTGTTGACTCAACACGCCCCTTGCCAAGGGCTGGCTCGACTCTGGCGAATAGTCGATGGTTCCCGCTGAGCTGTGCGGATTTAAGTTTCACAATCATGGAATGCGTTGCGCAATACCCACGTCTAGAGTCAACATCGCGTAGGGTAGACTCTATCTACTGCTGGGTGAGGAGGAGGGGTACAGGGGGGTGCGGGGGGTGCAGGGGGGGCAGTGTTGAGTCTATGGTGCAGTGTTGAGTCTATGGTGCAGTGCTGAGTCTGTGGGCACGTGTTGAGTCTATGGGCAGTGTTGAGTCTATGTGTAATGTTGAGTCTATGGGTAGTGTTGAGTCTATGGTGCAGTGCTGAGTCTGTGGGCACGTGTTGAGTCTATGGGCAGTGTTGAGTCTATGGACACGTATTGAGTCTATGGACAGTGTTGAGTCTATGGTGCAGTGTTGAGTCTATGGACACGTATTGAGTCTATGGACAGTGTTGAGTCTATGGTGCAGTGCTGAGTCTGTGGGCACGTGTTGAGTCTATGGGCAGTGTTGAGTCTATGGTGCAGTGTTGAGTCTATGGGCACGTGTTGAGTCTATGGGCACGTGTTGAGTCTATGGTGCAGTGCTGAGTCTATGGGCAGTGTAGAGTCTATGGGTAACAGTGTTGAGTCTATGGTGCAGTGTTGAGTCTATGGGTAGCAGTGTTGAGTCTATGGGTAACAGTGTTGAGTCTATGGGCACGTGTTGAGTCTATGGACAGTGTTGAGTCTATGGTGCAGTGTTGAGTCTATGGGCAGTGTTGAGTCTATGGGCAGTGTTGAGTCTATGGGCAGTGTTGAGTCTATGGGCAGTGCTGAGTCTATGGGCAGTGTTGAGTCTATGGGCAGTATTGAGTCTATGGGCAGTGTTGAGTCTATGGCAGTGTTGAGTCTATGGTGCAGTGTTGAGTCTATGGGCAGTGTTGAGTCTATGGGCAGTGTTGAGTCTATGGGCAGTGTTGAGTCTATAGTGCAGTGTTGAGTGTATGGGCAGTGTTGAGTTTATGGTGCAATCACTGCAGGCCAAGTGCCAGTATCATGACCAACTCGGGCATTGAAGTTGCCCAACAGATGACTCTATCCCGAGGGGCCACTTTAGCTAACACCTGTGACAGGTCATAGAAGGCATCTGACTCATCGGCCTTGCCTGCATCCCTCCACGGATGTTCGTCTTCAGTGGGGGCATAAGTAACCACGACCACCACTCCTCGCCTCTGGTTGATGGGAAGGCGAGCCCACAGTAGCCTGGGGCTTACAGCTTCCCACACCTCACCACCACGCTCCCGCAACCCCTTGTTTTGTTCAGAAGAGCCAGACCCTGTTGTTTGGCAGTCTCATGCCCCGAGAAGAGGACTGTCCACCCCTCATGGTGGCAGGAGCCTGAGCCGGTCCACCGGACCTCCTGAATACCACAGAGATCCAGGCGGTACTGGTCCAGCTCCCGACAGAGGGGTGGCATACTCTCCTCCGCAGTGAGCGTTCGAACATTCCACGTGGCCACCCGCAGTGGTTTTTTATTGTTTCTGGAGGAGCCCCGAGGGTAAGGATTCAGTCTCCTGGCTCCGCCAAATGGGGTTTGGCCAGTAGACGTCATAAGTGCCTGTCCCCACGGCTCCTCCGGGACAAGCTGAATTAGATATTTTGCAGGTCGCTTTGTGGTCATGAATTGAAGGTGGAGAGATTACCAGCCCCTCACACCTGACCAGAGCCCCCATTTGGCCGCTGCGGTGTTTACAAACGCCATGAGGGGAATGGCGAATTTAAGTTGGCCCTCCCCCCACGGCACTGCCCATCACAGCGTTGCTGTCCGGCACGAACGAGGTAGGGGGTTGTTTTGCCGGACAACAACAATCGCCATTCGCCACTAAGTGGCGGTGACTTCACCACGACGCTTGTGCCAGGCCATGTGCACCTTGAGGCCACGTGAAGTGTCGAATGCCCGCTGGCAGGAGGTCACGGGGCAGACCCAGGTGCCATGGGTCGACTGACCAAGATGACTGAGATGACTGGCTGATGCACCACCTGTGCCCCCTACTGTGCCAACTTGCTGTGCTTTAGCCACCCGGCCGCTCCGCTCGTTGTTGTGAGCGGTCCGCTCCTCCGCCGCTCCGTTGTTGTTTAGGCATGTGGCTGGGCATGCGGGCTACATGACCCAGCCAACGCAGCCTTGCCTGCCGGAGGAGCTCACCGATGGGACTTTGCCCAGATCTTTCAAGGATTTGTGAGTTCCTCACACAATCCAGCCTGGTTAAACCCAGGATGGATCGTAGGCAGGCCAGCCTAAATGTTTCCAACCGGCGAAGATGCTCCATTAGGGGGGTCCAACTTTCGCAAGCGTAGAGAAGGGAGGGAATGACTGTGGCCGAGAAGACCTGAAGCTTCGTGCGGAGCGACAGACCAGGTAGCTTCCACACAGCGTTACGCAACCGATGAAAAGATATTGCCGCTCGACTGATTCGGAGTGAGACCTCTGCTGATAAACTGGAGCCGGTCATAAGCACACTGCCCAGGTATGGGAAACTCTCCACTCTCTCCACAACTGCCCCATCACCAATTGGGAGTTGTGGGGGTGGAGTGTCCGATGGTACAAAATACCCAGGCAGGTGCTTAGTTTTGGTGGGGCTGATGGTAAGGCCCCACCTCTTAGTGGCACGCTCCAGTCTCAGCAGCAGCGTCTCCAACTCCTCTTCTGAATGAGCAGCTATTACCAAATCATCGGCATACATAACGTGGTTGACCAATAGGGAGCCATCCCTTGATCGCACCCGGGCATCGATCAGCCTCCCATTATATCTGTACCAAATGGAAATTCCCCCGGTACAGCTATTGAAGGCTTCACGAACTACGCGGTCAAAATAGATGTTAAATAATGTGGGAGCCAGAGGACATCCCTGTCGCACCCCAAGGTGTACAGGGAAAGGCTCCGACTCCCGGCCACGTAGTTTTACCCGGGCCCGCTCACCATCATGAAGGTCCTTAATGATCGTGAGCAGAGGGTCAGGGACTCCGAAAGCACGAAGAACAACCCAGAGCCCAGTCCTACTGATGGTATCATAGGCCTTGACCAGGTCAATAAAGCAGAGATGTAGGTCTTTTTGGAATTCCCTACACCTTTGCTGTAGCAGACGGACAGAAAAAATGCCATCTGTGCAGGACCGCCCTTTCCTGAAACCGCATTGGGGCTCCGCAAGCCTCTCCTCAGCGTGCCTAGCAAGGCGATGTTGAATAATCCTTGCCAGGACCTTTCCCGGCACACTGAGGAGTGAGATGCCCCTGTAGTTGTTACAGTCTGTGCGGTCCCCCTTCTTAAAGAGGGGGACCACCAGGGCATCCTTCCAATCTTGCAGAACCCGTCCAGTGGTCCAGACTGTTGTTATGATGTCATATAGGGCAGTCTGTGCACAACGCCACCCTCCCTCAGCATTTCGCTTGGGAGATCATCTCTGCCCGGTGCCTTTCCTGGTCTCAGACTCCGGATCGCCTTCAGTACTTCCTCAACAGACGGCACCTCAGCCAGCCACTCACAGGGGGTGACCTCTTCCAATATTTGAGGCACGGCAGCCTCAGCAGGGTTATCCCCACTTTGTGCCATGATGTTTTCCTGGCTGAGGGATTTCCCTTCCCAGGACCTCACAGAAATGCTCAGCAAATCTGCAAACCTGTTCCTGAGGGTCGGAAATTGGATCACCGTTTTCTCACCTAATGATGGTAATAGGTGTGGCACTGCAGGTTACTTTTTTGATGGAGTTAAGTAGTGATTTGTGATCGCGGGCCACTGAGGCAGACTCTATCTCCTCAGCAACCCGCGACCACCACCCATTCATCCAGGACACACACACACTCACACACACTTTCACGTACTCACACACATTCACACATTCACACACACGCGTGCACACGCAGGAGCTGACAGGGATGCTGCCCCGGGAGACGCTGCCACACGGTGCAGCATGAAGGCTGTAGGGGGCAAATGCTGTTAGCGAGCACCTATAAAGGCCGGCACAGCACACGAGGGGGTGGGTGGCCAACTCCACGCCCGGCCGCCTCCCTAGTGACGATGTTCACTACACACTGCACCAGGTACTCATTTGAGCCTGAGTCGACCTAGGGGAGGCCCAGGACCGGTTCAGATTATCGTCACCGGTGTTTGCCGGCGAGCGCGAATCGAACCCGGATCGCCAGGTTCGTAGCGCTACCCGCTACACTTCGCACACTCGTATACACACGCATCGCCACGAGCTGCGATGCTACAGTCTACATTATAGACTGCCAGTACACTCACCAAATTTAATAACCAGGCTACAGTCTACATTGTAAACTGCCAGTACACTCACTCCGATTAAGAACCAAGCCCCGACCCGTGGGGGATATAAGGTGGGTTCCTGGGAGGGACCGTGGTCGCTGCATTCTACAAGCTGGAATCTCTACGTCTCAAGCTGGAAGGTCTACGTCCTACGAGGCATCAACACGTGGTCGCAGACCCGAGTGAGAGGGTAGCTGTAACTCCTCTGTATAGTGTAGTTCGCTAGGTGGTCAACACCCTCAGCTGTATCTGGTGAAGGGGCAGTTACCCCTTTGTGTTACGTGTTACAAATACATGTGTTGCCTCTAAAAGGAACGTCTGCGACTCAGCTGGAACCCACTACACTATTATAGAGTCCGTAGATACTACGGCAGTCAGTAGAAACTACTGCAGCGTCACTATATACTAATATAGAGTTAGCAGATGCTACTATAGAGTTAGTAGTTACTACTATAGAGTCAGTAGATACTACTATAGAGTCAGTAGATACTACTGTAGGGTCAATAGATACTAATATACAGTCTGTAGAGACAGATACTATTGGAGAGCCGGATACTACTATAGTCACTAGATACTTCTCACTCTATTGTATGTAGGGTGTGTAGGTATATATGCCTACGGAGGGGTAAAACACATTTTTGAAGGGGTGGGGGGGGGGTCGACAATTTTCGGAAACCTTTTAGATCAACTATTTACCTACCCGCCACTTTCTATTCCTTTTTAATTCAGGACTTCTTCAAGCCTCTTTACATTTTGTTGATGGGCAAATAGTCAAATGGAACGCCGGCCTTTCACAATAGCTTAGTACTTGTGTAATGTGAGGTTACACCTGGATGATAAATGGGTTACACCTAGATGATAATGATTGGCTCTGCTGGCCTCAGCCCACAACCAATGGGAAGTCGAGTTAGGGGCGTGGTCCTGGGGCCAAAGAGTGGGCTCTGGAAGGTTCCAGGGATGTGGCTGAGGATTGGCTGCGAGGCATCATGTGGGCCATTGATTGAAAGGGGGAGAGACGGACAGCACGTGGTCAGAGCTTGGAGGAACGAAGGTGGAAGCCACGTGGCTGGTGCGGACGTCCGGAGCCTGCCACGTGGCGGGCTGCGGCAGTCTCTCTCTCTCTCTCCCTCTCTCTCACGTTGTCTGCCAACAGCGTGAAGGAGCTATAGAGCAGAGGAACATAGTGAGAAGCTGTGAAAGAAACTTAATAAAAAATACTGAATTCCAGGAGTTGTCTCAACGACCTTTATTACACTTGTGTATGTATATGTTATGTTTTTAAGACAAGTTATGAAATATATTTTTCCCCCGGGCAATGCCGGATACTACCCGCTAGTAGACAAATTTAGAGATCCTTAGATTCACACACGTGTATCCATCTTTATTAACAATAAACACAATGCAATTCAGAAGAATGAAGCCGATTAAATGTGAACTCAACTTCGCTGGCAATTGCCAGATCGGTAGACCACCGAGGATGTCATGGAAACAAAACGTGCCAATTCACATAGTTGTCAACCGCTTATCAGTGTCTACCTTATCACAGACCGATTCAGACCTTATTGGTCACCGTGCCCTTATAAGTCTCAACGTTCATAGTGGCTAGGAGATGCCGACTACCCCGCCTGGTATACAGGAGTTCGTGGGTTCGATCCCGACCCTGACGCCTGCTGTATATTTGGAGTTTGAGCGTCAGTCTCTCTCATCATCATGGAGGATAGGAGATGTTAACTACGTCGTCTGGTATACAGGTCGTAGTTTCTATCTCGACCCTGCGCCTGCTGTATATTTGGAGTTTGCGTCTCTCTGTCCCCGTGCTCAAGTGGATTTTTCAAGGGGTCCTCCGGTTTATCTCTCCAAAATCAATGTCACGCTTTTAGACTCTTTGGCTACCGTGAAGTTTCACGTGATAATGACAAGCACTTCGTTAAGCTATCACGTGTGTTCAGGTTCCTAGTGAAAACAATCTACGTGAAGATATTTTAATAACATGGTAACAAAGACAAAAGATCCCCACTTCCTTGTAGCCTTAACAGACTGTTGGGGGGCGAGTGCTTTTTGCGAGCACCTACGAAGGCCGCACTGTGGCACGCGAGGGGATGGGTGGCCAGCACCACGCCCGGCTGCCTTTGTCTCACCTAGTCGTGACGTTTACACCACTGCACCAAGTCCTATTTGAGGCCGAGTTGACCTAGGGAAGGCGCCGGGACTGGCTCAGATAAATCACCACCGGTGTTGGCCACGAGCGGGAATCGAACTCGGATCGCCGGATTCATATCGCAGCGCTAAACTCGACACGACCGCTCCCACAAACTCACTCACACACTCGCTCACTCACTCACAAGACCCCCGAATAGCTTACAGACTGTTGAGGTAAGTGCTGTTGGCAAGCACCTATAAAGGCCAGCACGGCACATGAGGGGAAGGGTGACCAACACCACGCCCGGCTGCCTTTGTCTCCCCTATGGCGATGTTCACGACACACCGCACCAGGTCCTCATTTGAGGACGAGTCGACCTAGGGATGCCCAGGACTGGTTCAGATAATCGTCACTGGACGGTGTTGTTGGCCACGAGATGGAATCGAACCCAGGTTGCCGGGATCGTAACGCAGCATCGTGCCGACCACCCTCCCTCCTCACCCCTCCTCCTCCTCCCTCACCACTCCGGGCCTCCCACCTGCATCCGTCGCCCCTTGATCTTCTCTGGCGACTGGGCCAACGTCCCTCGCTGGCCGTTGCAAACTTTCCCTCGCCCGGAGCCCTCTCCACCGCCCCCCGCTCTGACCCCCCCCACCACCAATTCTCCTCTCTCTGCCCGCCCCCCCCGCACCGCCCCTCCCCACGCCCCTCTCTTTCCCGTCCCGTCCTCTCCGTGACCTCTCGTCCCCTGTTTACGTATTCTCCGTTCAACCGCACTCCCTCTACCCTCGATGCGGCCACCTCCACTCCCACAAGTATCTATCCGCCGACCACCTCTGCCTCGCGTCGACGTCTCTCTGCTCCCGGCTCCCTCTCCCCCCAGACTCTCTGCTCCCCCCCGCCTCCCGGTCTGCCCCGTCCGTCTCCCTCTGGGACTTGCGCTGGTCTAGCTGCATCCAGTCTTGTTCCTGACGATGAACTGCCTCAGGGTCTCCGCAACTGCACGGATTCCTCTTCTCTCCTCTCCTCTCCCTCTGCCGCCGCTCTCCATCACAGCGCTCCGGTTGTGCGACTCCTCCGGACACCACTACCGTCACAACCATCACGACCATCACCACCGCCATCACCATCGTCATCATCACAACCTCACCCGTCCAACCATCACGACCGTCACCCGCCATCACCATCGTCTCATCACAACCATCACGACCATCACCACCGCCATCATCATCGTCATCATCACAACCATCACGACCATCACCACGCCATCACCATCGTCATCATACAAACCATCATCTTCGTCACAACCATCACCACCGTCACCACCGCCATCACCATCGTCTCATCACAACCATCATCTTCGTCACAACCATCACCATCGTCACATCACAACCATCATCTTCGTCACAACCATCACGACCGTCATCATCACAACCATCATCTTCGTCACAACCATCACCACCGTCACCACCGCCATCACCATCGTCATCATCACAACCATCATCTTCGTCACAACCATCACCACTGTCATCATCACAACCATTATCTTCGTCACAACCATCACGACCGTCATCATCACAACCATCATCTTCGTCACAACCATCACCACCGTCATCATCACAATCATCATCTTCATCACAACCATCACCACCGCCATCACCGCCATCACCATCGTCATCATCACAACCATCATCTTCGTCACAACCATCACCACCGTCATCATCACAACCATCATCTTCGTCACAACCATCACCACCGTCATCATCACAATCATCATCTTCGTCACAACCATCACCACCGTCATCATCACAACCATCATCTTCGTCACAACCATCACCACCGCCATCACCGCCATCACCATCGTCATCATCACAACCATCATCTTCGTCACAACCATCACCACCGTCATCATCACAACCATCATCTTCGTCACAACCATCACCACCGTCATCATCACAATCATCATCTTCGTCACAACCATCACGACCATCACCACCGCCATCACCACCGTCATCATCACAATCATCATCTTCGTCACAACCATCTCAATACAGCAATGGACGGAGGCCTCCCCCTCTTTACATCGCCGTCGGTAATCACACGTCAAGCATTGAGATTCTAAACGAGCACCGTCAGGAGTGGGCGCAGTGGTGGCTGGGAGATGTTAACTACCTCGCCTGGTATACAGGAGGTTCGTGGGTTCGATCCTGACCCTGACGATGCCTGCTGCTGCTGTATATTTGGAGTTTGTGTGTCTCTCTCCCCGTGATCGTGTGGATGTTTCTCCGGGTCCTCCGGTATTTGGCTGCAATACATTTCCACGTGATAAGCCAACTTCGTAGAACCATCATTTGTGGCCAGGTCGCTTCTGAAAAAGAGCTACGTAGCTCAGTGGAGACTTATAAATAATTTTTATATTTAAAAATGGTTTATTATAATGTAATATTAAACATTATGTTATAGTAAATGTAATATAACCATTAAAATAAAATACTATATTATATAAAACAAATGTAAAAAAAATGTATTAACAAAAAAGGTGTATTATATATTGAATATTATAATATGAAATATAAAACAACCATTAAGGGGCAATCCATTTAGTAGGTACGCAAAAATCTGTCATAACTGGACCCCTCCCCCCCCGTTGCACGCGGACTTTTTTACACACGAATCCTATAGAATGGCCGATATTTAATCCACGCAGAAACGAGCAAGGATCAATCATATAACGTGTTTAAGCAAACAGATAGTCCACGCCGGCTGCATTAAAGAATGAGGTACGGTACCTCGGCCACTGATGTTGCTGAGCTGCGTGACAGCTGCAGTCAGGGGCACGTGGCACACGAAGTGACGTCTCTGCCACAGTCCCACTTCTCCCGGCAGGACTTGTGTCTGACCGCTGGAGACACTGAACTGTGGCTCATTGAAGACCAATATAGACAAATGTCATCTCGTCGAGGCTTCAATCCCCCCCCCCCGTTTCCTATGTGTACGTTGTCAGTAGACCCCCACATACGCAAGCGTACACATTTGGGTTAATCCCCGCTCCCCCTTCATACGTACGTACTAAATGGATGGCTCCTAATATTATATAATACTGTATATTATATATTTTAAAATATATTATTAAAAAAATCGTATTTTTATCATAAAAGGTTTATTATAATATACTCTTTGGTGCTTTGGGTAAAGCCACGTAAGTAGAAAATAAAAATAAAAAATTACATATCACACTGATGGATGATTTTTTAAATCCTTTATATTAAGTTCACTTGCTTGCTTGCTTACGACCGTCCAAATCTTGCGGTCGTTTTTTTAACCCACTTCCCGTGATCCAATCCAGCTGACATTTTCTACACAGACTCGTTGTGCGTGACAATTAATGTTCGTGAAATTTTTTTTCCAAAATTTGACACTTTTTAGGACAAAAATATCATATTTAATTACCAATTGCTTAATGGTGTTATGCAATTATCTGACCCATAGGTGGCAGCCATCTCAACCAGAGGACGAGAGGACTCTAGCCGCCACGCATATAAAGGATTTAGAGTGAAAAACTTTGTTTTAACGGGTTATACTTGTTTCCGCCTGAGGACGATCACTTGTTTTGCGATCGAAACGTCGTGATTTATTAATTTTCAGTTTTAATTTTCGACCCACGTAACTTTACCGACAGAACTAAAGAGTATGGATTCCGGCAGTCACGAAAGCTTCAAATAAAAAAATAGTTTATTATAATATTTCTAGATTTGAAGCTTTCGTGACTGCAAGGATTCATACTTTTAGTTCTTTAGGTAAAGTCACCAAGTAGGTAAAAAATTTAATTAAAATAAATAAAAATAAAATAAAAATCACGACAGTCCCACCTGATGACGGAGACTTGTGTTGCCTCCGAAACGTCGTGATTTTTATTATTTTATTTTTATTAATTTTAATTTCATTTTTTACCTACGTGACTTTACCGAAATAACTAAAGCGTATTATAATATTTAATATACATTTTTTTAAAACCTCTGGAAAAAATGTGAGCTATTAGTGGGTGAGTTTAACACGTATGTTTTCGCTATGTCAACATCATAAAAGGTTATGAGATCTAACTCAAAACACCCCCCTTTATTATAGAGTAATGGGCTAACAAACGACCCAAATGTGTTATTTAATACATTTCGATTTAAAGCTTTCGTGACTGCAGGGATTCATCTTCTTGGTTCTTTCGTTAAAGTCACGTAGAAGGGAAATAATAAAAATAAAACATAATAAAATACAATTCTCACGAAGTTTAGACCACAACGCAAGCAGCCGTTCTCAGGTCAAGCACAGGTCTTTACCGAAAGAACCAAGAAGATGAATCCCTGCAGTCACGAAAGCTTTACATCAAAAGTTTATTATTTTATTATGTTTAATTTTTATTATTTTATTATTTCCCTTCTACGTGACTTTACCGAAAGAACCAAGAAGATGAATCCCTGCAGTCACGAAAACTTTACATCAAAAGTTTATTATTTTATTATGTTTAATTTTTATTATTTTATTTCCCTTCTACGTGACTTTACCGAAAGAACCAAGAAGATGAATCCCTGCACTCACAAAAGCTTTACATCAAAAGTTTATTATTTTATTATGTTTAATTTTTATTATTTTATTACTTCCCTTCTACGTGACTTTACCGAAAGAACCAAGAAGATGAATCCCTGCACTCACGAAAGCTTTACATCGAAATAAAAAATGTCATCTTGACGTTAAGCTGAGAACAGTGCGCCATGAAACAGACCACCTGAGTTTGATTCTCCGTCACAGTATACACACACACACAGTGTATACACACAGTGTATACACACACAGTGTACACACACACAGTGTACACACACAGTGTATACACACACAGTGTATACACACAGTGTATACACACACAGTGTACACACACAGTGATACACACACACAGTGTCTACAGTCTACACACACACAGTGTGTGTGTACACACACAGTGTGTACACACACACAGTGTCTACAGTCTACACACACACAGTGTACACACACACTGTGTGTGTACACACACACAGTGTCTACAGTCTACACACACACAGTGTACACACACACTGTGTGTGTACACACACACACACACAGCAGTGTGTGTACACACACACACAGTGTGTGTGTACACACACAGTGTGTGTACACACACACAGTGTGTGTGTACACACACAGTGTACGTACACACAGTGTGTACACACACAGTCTACAAACAGTCTACACACACACAGTGTACACACACACTGTGTACACACACACACACAGTGTGTACACACACACACACAGTGTGTGTGTGTACACACACACACACAGTGTGTGTGTACACACACAGTGTACGTACACACAGTGTGTACACACACAGTCTACAAACAGTCTACACACAGTGTACACACACTGTGTACACACACACTGTACACACACGGTGTCTACACAGTCTACACACACAGTGTGTACACACTCACTGTGTACACACACACAGTGTACACACACACAGTGTACACACTCACTGTGTAACACACACACACAGTGTACACACTCACTGTGTACACACTCACTGTGTACACACACACACACAGTGTACACACTCACTGTGTACACACTCACTGTGTACACACACACACACAGTGTACACACTCACTGTGTACACACTCACTGTGTACACACACATAGTGTCTACAAACTGTACACACTGAACACAGTCTACACACACAGTGTGTACACACACAGTGTACACACACACAGTGTACACACACAACAACTGTACCAACACTCACTGTACACAAGTGTACACACACACACAATGTACACACACACTCAGTGTACACACACACACAGTGTATACACACACACAGTGTACACACACACAATGTACACACACACTCAGTGTACACACACACACAGTGTATACACACACAGTGTACACACACACAATGTACACACACTCACAGTGTACACACACACAGTGTACACACTCACTGTGTACACACAGTCTACACACACACAAGTACACATACACACACAGTCACACACACTCACTGTGTACACACACTCACTGTGTACACACACACAGTGTACACACACAGTGTACACACACACTCACTGTGTACACACACACACTGTACACACTGTACACACACACTGTGTACACACACAGTGTACACACACACACACACAGTGTACACACACAGTGTACACACACACAGTGTACACACACAGTGTACACACACACACAGTGTACACACACACACAGTACACACACAGTGTACACACACACACACACTGTGTACACACAATAATGTAAACATTGTAGCTGCTGAGCTCACCCACCCAAGGGGTCTCTGTTCAAGAGATGGAGCAATGGAAATTGACTCAAAATAAACTTCAACTCCACTCAGCATGACGTCATCGACGTGAACCTCGCTAGTGACGTCATGTCACCAATGTTTTCCCCTCCACCCGCGCTCTTGTGCGTGACGTCACCTCGCGATGGTCACTGCTGAATCTGTGGAGGGGCGTGGCTTGTATCCCGGAAGTGACGTCATGTCACTTTCTGCTTCCGCGTGACGTCACGGGGTAACAGGAAGCTGCCCGCTCCACGCTTTTTCTGAAATCTGAGGTGATGAATTCTCGTTGTTGTTGTTGTGGTTGTGATTGTTGTTGTGATTGTTGTTGTGGTGTGATTGTTGTTGTTGTGGTTGTTGTTGTTGTGATTGTTGTTGTTGTTGTGATTGTTGTGGTTGTTGTGATTGTTGTTTTGATTGTTGTTGTGATTGTTTGTTGTGGTTGTTGTTGTTGTGATTGTTGTTGTTGTGATTGTTGTTTGTGATTGTTGTGGTTGTTGTTGTGTTGTGATTGTTGTGGTTGTTGTTGTGGTTGTTGTTGGTTGTGGTTGTTGTTGTGATTGTTGTTGTTGTGATTGTTGTTGTGGTTGTTGTTGTGATTGTTTGTTGTTGTGATTGTTGTTGTTGTGATTGTTGTGTGGTTGTTGTGGTTGTTGTTGTGGTTGTTG